>NC_070588.1:29679322-29919322 GCF_027409825.1 Scomber japonicus
AATTCCGGATTATCAAAATTTGAATATGATTTGCACATATAGGCTATACTGGCTTGTTTACTAAATTAGCACACTTGAATTACCATCAGCCCATTTATTTATTTTGTGTGAATGCTATTACATGATTATTATGTTCCTGTTTTTATTGAATGGATCCTGTAACGTATTGGTGGAGATATAATGTTTCGATCACTGTTTGAGAACTTTGTTGTGAACTGAGTTGATTTTTCGTTTTGTTATTTAAGTTAATTTAGAAATATGTTACGTTAAAGCTGTTATGAGAACGAAAAATAAATGAATTCAAATTTTGAAGTGACGAGACAAAGTTCTTGAAAGCGCTTGAAGCGACAGCTGCGCCAGCGGCTTTTAATGTGAAAAGCTGTCTCTTCAGCCGTGTGGTTTCAGTCTCAGACCCTCCCATAAACTGAACAATAAATGAATCAATAAGACCCTATCCATCCCACACTGGTCCAGCAGAAAACAAACTGCCCACAGTCAGCACAACCAAAGTAAATGATTGTGCATGCGCAATGCGTAATTGCACACGGGTTACATAGAATTGTTGATCCTACTGACCTCTGTGTTAAAGCCTATAGCTGCAGTAGGTGCCGTGGCAGCCGTTTTATTTTGCGGTTATGGCGAGTTCCGCTGCCAAAGTAATTTCATCCATTGGTCATATTAGTTATGAAAACACACCTGCAGTAGCCTGTAGTCTGTCCTGATCTATTTTCATGTATGAATCCTTGTGTTGCAGCCTATAGCTATACATTACATTTCTAGTTATTTTTTTGGCACCCCCAATCTTAAAGTTCAAACTTCGCCTATGGAGTGTGGCCTGAGTGTCCCACCTGAGCTCTGGGCCATAGCGCGCACCTCCATATGTGTGAATGTTTAGCTGCAAACTACTGTTGACTATAAGAACAGTTGCTAACAGCTTTTTTCAAACTCAGTGTTGCATATAGATTAGAAGATAAGTATGATCATACAGATTTGCCAAAATTATGCAACTATTAAACCCAAGTTGTCAGTCTGTGTCTGATGCTATTATTGAGAGTGAATAACACATGGTTTGTTATTACTGATGAGAACGCACACAACGTATAGGCATAGACCTACGTCGCACAATGCAACAGTTATGGAAATTATGGTGGGAAAAAATAATCCTTTAATAGCTTTTATTGGACCCGTTAAGGAAAAGCAGGGAACATAGGATGTTTTTTTTTTTGTTTTTTTAAAAAAGGTCCTATGTTCCCCGGTTTGTTCATCAACCAACATGACTGTGCACTGGTGCACAGTCATGTTGGAACAGGAAGGGGCCATCCCCGAGCTGGGCTTGGTTCCTTAGTTCCAGTGAAAGGAACTCTGAATGCTTCAGCATTAACCAAGAGATTTTGGACAATTCCATACTCCCAACTTTGTGGGAACAGTTTGGGGATGGTCCTTTCCTGTTCCAACATGACTGCACCAGTGTACAAAGCAAGGTCCATTAAGACATGGATGACAGAGTTTGGTGTGGATGAACTTGACTTGCCTGCACAGAGTCCTGACCTCAACCCAATAGAACACCTTTGGGATGAATGAGAGCGGAGACTGATCCAACATCAGTGTGTGACCTCACAAATGTTCTTCTGAAAGAATGGTCAAAACACATTCCTTAACCTTACGGAGAGCCTTCCCAGAAGAGTTGAAGCTGTTATAGCAGCAAAGGTTGGAGTAATATTAAACCCTATGGATTAAGAATGGGATGTGACTGAAGTTCATATGTGAGTCAAGGCAGGTGAGCGAATATTTTTGGAAATATAGTGTATGTCTCAATTCATTTATATAAAAAATGCCCTCCTCCCCTTACTCCACCTTTGGTGCTTCCCTACCTTCTAGCTGCAGTGTGTATCCTTAGCAATAAGTAGATGCAGCATGTCGGGTACTGAAATATTCACAGGAATCCATAGAAATATAATATTCATGTTGTTTTATCCAATATTAGTTGTGCAGATGTATAGTCCATCTTACACACACCCACTGAACCAACAAAGGAAATGCAAAAATTGAGACTTTTATGAAATTATTCCATATTTTGTGTAGTCATTCTATATCAGAACCTCTGACAATACAATCCAAATAGTCTACAAGAAACCTCAGAGTGTTACCTTTCATTTGAGACCAGGATTATGCTTTTACACCAAGAGGTTGCCACACAGTTAAGGCTTGTATTGTCAGTATACATTTTTGGTAACCAAAAGTCCTATGGGGAGCTTCCATAGGGCATTTTAAAAAACGCATGAGCATACCTTGATAAACAATGGTCTAAAGTACTCATTTTTCATTCTATATTGATCTACTTTTGCACAACGCTTCACAAGACCTGGTGCTAGGGCTCAGTTGTGACCTAGTGGCCTGAAATGCCTCTGTAGTTCTGTGCCAGTACTTCACACAGCTATCTGTTTCCTGAGAAACTAAAGGGTCTCAGCTTTCTAAAGAGGTCAAGCATTTGATGGTTGGCCAAACTAGGTGGGAACAGTGGTCTCTACAGAAGGCACAGTGTGATTCCAGGGGGAAAAGCCTAAAAATTGCACATCCCATATGAGGTTAAATCTATAGACTCCCATTCTTTTTATTAGGGAGTATTTTGCAAGCTGACAACCTGCCTAGAGTTAAGTTAAACATTGATACAGGATAGGTTACCAGAGGTATTGCAATGTCAGTTTTGGCCCCTTGACTAAAGTAATGCCACTGTCTTTCCAGTAGCAGTGCAAATCAACTCAGCAGTTACATTTTTTTAAAGAAAAATAACATATTGTTTAATTATATTTTAGATATTAATGACATTGACAATGTAATATTTATGGATAACATTACTCTTTTTTGTTTGGATATCATCATATTAAGGGAAAGAAGACAATGAGAGAGAGACAGGTACACCAACAGGACCACCAACAGCTGAAGCAAGTGACAGGGAAAGTGACAGTGAAAACGAGCAACATTCAGGGACAAAGACAAGGGAAACAAAATAACAAAGAGGTCAGTATAGCGAAGACAATGATGACACAGCTGAAGGGCGTGAACTGTCCAATACATCCACACCAAGGTCTGAAGAAGACAGAGAAAGTGTACTGGATGACAGTGAAGCCGAAAAAGTGTCAGAAAGTGGGAAGGAGACAAAGATGACAGAAAGACAGTTAAGGGAGATAAGCACACAAAACCAAATGATAAAGAAGACACGTCAGGTACACCAACAGGACCACCAACAGTTGAAGCAAGTGACAGGGAAAGTGACAGTGAAAACGAGCAACATTCAGAACAGAAATGTTGCAAGACTTCACAATGATCAATTGTTGGAACTAATGCTCACTCCGAGGATAATCCGAGAGAGTGGCCTCATCGAACGGCTATCTACAGCTACTTCAGATTGACCCTTTTGCGATCCACTTATATACTGACACAGGCCTGCAAATATTGGCTGAACATTTGAGAGGACCCATGCCCACTCCCCTTTACCTTGATGCGACCGGTGGGGTAGCTCAAAAAGTCCCCAATCAGTCCAAAAGAGTGCTATATTATGCCCTGGTTCTGCCTGGAATGGGCAAGGACAAGCCACCTTTGCCAGTTGCAGAGTTCGTTACTAATAGCCATAGTGTTAATAACCCACTGGCTTATGGAGTTCAAGAGAAGGCTGTCCCACATTACCAGGAGAAAAATTGCACAAATAGAGACAGATTACAGCTGGGCGTTGATGAATAGTGTGCTCATCTCTTTTAATCAAGAGGATGTCTCTGCATACCTTTGCAGAGCATTCCAGATTGTGTCGGGACAAAGCAAAGACATTCCAAATTTCACGGTGCTCCATTTGTGCTCTGCACACATACTGAAGGCAGTCTCCCAGGCCTTTGGGAGAGCAACCAGTGACAGAGGCATAAAGGAATATCCAACATACAGTTTTGCATACCTGCCGAACTGCACAAACATGCCAGAAGCCCTTGAGGTTTTTTATCACGTGTGTGCTGTTTGATGCTGAACAGCTGACCGATTCAGTCAACATCAGTGAAAGGTATCTGGATAAGTGTATTTTTCAGAGCCGTGACATGGATGTTGAAGAGACACAAGAGGAGAGTAGGACCAGTGACTCCAGTGACCCTACCAAGGGTATTCTTGCAAGGTCCCCATTCACTCAGGTTTTTGACATAAGAAGGGAGCAAGCCAACTGTGATGTACTGTCAGATGAACCAGCAGTCAAAAACAACTACCACTGCCCAGGGATAATTAATGTATTGCTCAGGACATACATGGGGATCTTCCTCTTGTGGAGTGGTATACCGCTTGGTGATCTTTCAAGGCACTGCCAAGAATCTGTCACAAAAGGAACATGCAAAGGCGGGACACCAACTGCCACGTTGAGTTATGGTTTGGTTTGGTGAAGCATAACATCTTGGGGGAAAAGAAATATCTTAGACCTGCAGAATTTGTTTTGAAAATGTTTAGCTCTGTTCAGGGAAGGTATGTCGAACACATAATTCAACATAGCCTGCCGATTGAAATATTGGACAGAAATCTTCAAAGCTCTGTTGAGCCAGAAGATGACTCAGAAGAGCAGTGGTGTAAGAGGGACTCCTCTTCTGGCAGCTCAAAGCACAAGTCCAAATATTTCAACCCTCCTACAAATCTTCCAAACCCCAAGACCAAGACCAAGAACAAGAAGAAAATGAAGTGGAGCAAAATCAATGGGTTGAAGATGCACATGTAAGTAATGTAAAGTTTTTAAATGACAGGTGTAACATAAAGGACATGAAATAGATGAGTAGGTAAATGTTTATGGTTATTTTTCCTCATCATTGCCCTAGGCAGAGACAATGAGGATACAATAGAATTATTGTTGTATAGCAGCTCACATTTCACATCATAGACTTAAACCATAGATCATAGACCTTAATTGCTGCCTAATTACTTTAATGACTTTCAGCTAACCTTGCTGTGGAAAAAGAAGGCAACAGAGTTGATTGTTGCAGCACTGCCATCACAAGTGAAAGGTCAGACCATCTTCATCCACCACACTGAGCTACAGCTGCTTGTCTAACTGTCTTTCAGTTTGTCCACACTCTCTCTCTCTCTCTCTCTCTCTCTCTCTCACACGCACGCACACACACACACACACACACACACACACACAGACAGACACACTCCCTCTCTCTTATTATCTGACTTTCTGTCTGTCACCTATGGATGTACGCTGAGATGGAGCCACTTTCATGCAGGCACAAATAAATATCTGTATACCTGTATAAATACCTGTAATACCCCCCCCCCCCCCCCCCACACACACACACACAGACACACTTACCTCCCTACTAAAGTTGAAAATGAATGATACCGAAGACAATTATGGGATAGGCTTCCTATTTGTATTGATGTTACAAACCGAAATTGAACAGTCCATAATGCAGACAGGACTGACAGGACCAATCATCAAAATTTCAGTGTCAACCACTCAATTTCATCTTAGACAACCCAGAAAGCGAGCTACTACTCTGAGTGAGTGGTGATCTCATGATAAGCCAACAATATAGGCCAGAATTATCATTCAATTCAATGTCCAAAAAAAGTAGTTTGCGTTCATATGGCGATGCTATGTGTTAATATTAATCAAACATTATGTTGTGTTTATCAGATAATTCATGGATTGATGCATCTCTGCCTATACATACAATGTGGTGGACACAATCTACTTGATGGACCATTACACTGCAGGTGTGATTTTGTTTGGTGACAGAGCTACAATACACCGCCACAGTTTACCTAAGGTAATATGTTCAGTGTCTGTTTGTGCATTTGATGTGTTTGTTGTGTGATGGTGATTTATTATAGCGCATGAAATAGCTGTGATGAGAATCTTCAAGTCCTCTTCACAAGGAAAAACTATGCATTTTCACTTTATGAAAGTGTACTTGTCCATGCCAACATGTTTTATAGAAAAATATACACAAGATATACATCAGGATACTGTACTTGTCATAGGCAAACAACGAACTATGTTTAAACATGTTCATCAAATCATCAAACATTGTTCTTTTCATGTTATAGGTAAACTTTGAAAAAGTCATGGACGAATCTGTCATTCGTCCATGTGAATAATAATCATTGGAACATGCTGGTTTGTTGCTTTCTTAATTTTTATTCATTCAGATATTTGTTTGTATTGAAATAAAGTATTAATTACAGTATACCCTCTCTTCTTTCACAGTACATTCATGCAAAGTCT
This sequence comes from Scomber japonicus, assembly GCF_027409825.1. Taxonomy (NCBI): domain Eukaryota; kingdom Metazoa; phylum Chordata; class Actinopteri; order Scombriformes; family Scombridae; genus Scomber; species Scomber japonicus. The sequence continues at coordinate 29,685,573 of NC_070588.1, forward strand.
GGCACAGTGTTTCAATTGGATCCTTCACTTGCATCCTCTGAGCTTGAGGACTCCACACATGCCGCTCAGAGACTACAGTAAATATTCAAACTAGGATTCCAAACATTTCAAGTCAACCATGTGTACTTTTATTCAACAATGGCAGCTGTTTGTGGGAAGTCAGACAGTGATATTTTTGAAGATCTGTCCATATGCCTTATAATTGAAATTAACTACATTGTATCTGTGAATGGACAACGTTTTGGTAGCACCTAAAGAAAAGTCACATTTCTTCAGGAAATACTTGAAGATGAGAACAACACGTCATGGGAAAACTGACTGGGTGGATGTTAAGTGGAAAGGAGGAGTAATGCCCCACCCAGTGCAAAGGGATGGTTGCAGCTGTGGTGTTATTGTCGTCAAAGTAAGTTGATCTATGTAGTGTAAAGGAAACATGATGTTTTTTTTTTATGTTTGCGGTGGTGGAAATAAGGTTCTATTTTGATGTTTCTGCACACATAGAAGATTTCTGTAATTCCTCCCCACCAAGCATGTGTTGATAAATGGTTTAGTTATCTATTAAAAGAGAAAGACAATTTCAATAACTGCAGTGTCAATTCCCCAAAATGAAGTTTGAAACCTCAAGGAAAGCCATGGAAGAAGTGAGGAGAGAAATGGCTCTCCAAGTCCTTGAGGCGTCAGGTATATACAGTATCTACAACATATTTGAATAACTTAAAGGCACTCCACATATATTCAGATTAAATGTGTCATACAAATATGCTTTCTTTCCTGTCAGTTCACAAATATTTTTGCCATGTACATTATATTTACCAACAAAAGAAAAGAAAAAAACGTGTGCATGTGTGAAGTAAAGGACAATCTTAAATGTCATCCTTTCATATCTATCATGTAAGACAGTTTAATATATCTTTTAAGCATTATATATGTATGTGTCTATAAACACTTATGCAAATGTTTTGTATTATTAAAGCCATTTACATTCATGGTTATGTGGCAGTATAACTGAGCCTATGCATTGTACGATCTTGAACGCACCCCGATGGCCTGTTAGCCTATCCCAGAGCAGAGGCCCGTATTTAGGACGGCTCTCTCTTGTTCTCTAGCTGCCACATCACTTCCGGGTAAGAGGTCGGTCTTCCTCTCCGTTACAACAGGTGTGCTGCTGCACGCGTTGCTCTGTGCTGTTCATGAGCTCTCCTTTGGCGTGGTAAGTGTCCCCTCTCTCTGCATAGTGGTGGTTGTGTTCAACAGCTAATGCTAGTGTGGTCATAGGAAATGCTGATGTCCGGATCTGTTGCGCTCCTCCTCCTGCCTGTATGAGTGTGTGTGTGTGTGCGCCTCCATTTCTGCTACAGGTGGAACCGCAGATCGGACTGCTGCTGCTTTGTCTTGGCTCTTTTTGCCAGCTTGCCTTCGCTTTGCCTGCTTGCTGCTGCTCTGTCTGTCTGCTGCTTTGCTGCTGCTTGCTGCTTTGCTGCTGCTCTGCTGTGCGGCCTACTAGGGCGGCGTTTTGAATGCGGCCTTCTCTCCACGGACAATTAAGCTGCTGGCTCTCCATTAAAAGACTCTTGCTGCCACAGCAGCTTTGCATGGCATAGCCATGCATGCTTGGGCTAAGTGACTCCCTGTTTGTTCAGTTGTATGAGTGTGAGGTGTGGGTTGTATGAATTAATTTGGGTTATTTGCATAGGTTTATTTATTTTCTTTTGATTGATTTTCTGTTTTTTTTGTGTTTAATTATATTGTAAATTGTGTACTTTCTTTGAATTAAGTGTTTGCTTTAATTAAGGGTTTAGTTATATTTGTTTTCTGTTTCTAAATTATTTTAATTTTATTTAGTGTGTTTGAGTTGCAAACCCCCCATTAATTATTTTATCTTTGTTCCAGTGTCGGAGGCCAGTGGTGGTGGCGGTGACTGGTGGTGGTGTCTCCCCTTCGTTGGTGTGCTGTGATCTTTGGTGGTGGATACTTCACTGTGTGTGTGTGGGTGACTTTTATTTTATTTTTCTATTTTGGGTGAACTACTCCCGTCTACTACTTATCCACCCGGTGAGCCTCTGACCTGACTTAGTTTCCTTTCTTTGGTGTGAGTTTGATATTATTTTAAACAATTGTAATAAAAAATTATTTTTATACCTTGAACCACATCTCAAAGCCTATTGAATAGAGCGAACCTGTGTCTACTCCCTGGGTGAAATTCCCAGGGTGGCGTTGTCGTGCAACCTTTTAAATTCCTGGAAGATTTGATACCTGATAGAAATTTACCCTACCCAGTGATGATAAAACTATTCATTAATAAATACTGCATTTGCAAAATAACTCCCCTCAAATATATAATCGGTTTGTAAGGTATGTAAGGGGGAAGTAAACTCAACCTATTTAAAGAAAAAAAGAAACGATGATCTCATCACCAACTATCTCAACATCAAGAAGCATCTACACTTCCTCCTTCCCCTATCCCACAAATAAAAGTAATTATAAAACATTAAATAGATCACTACAGAGATACATTTAGATAATTACATGTGGTGAATCTTTTTGACAGATTTTCTACTGTCATTTCTATGACAACTCATTTTGCAAGCTTTACTGAAATCAGTATCAATCCATCTTTCAACAATAAACTTGTGTTGGGTACATGACAAACTGCTACATAAAACAACTATGAGAACCGTAAACGGTGATATGGATATTCCAGATGCGGTAGTTGACCACTAGATTTGCTACAATAAATAATGTGGAGCCCATATTCATATCTTGCCTATCAATAAACACTAAGCACTTGTATGTATTTATGTATTCATGAAGATGCATTAGACACTGAATGAGAAAATAAAGCATGACTTTTGAGTAATGCTGGATGATTGTCAATGCAAGAATAATTTAATTTAAAATGGATCAGTGAATAGGTTTTTACCTATTGTAATACCTCTAGCTAAAGTGGTAATTTTGCTTTAGTTTTTGAACCTGTACATTAATATAGGTTAATTAATACGTTATTCAATATTTTGTGAAATTGTGTAAGAATTGACATTGAGTTACAGGTTTGGCATATCAACATCACTAATGGTTAACCAAATAATGAACATTTTTACCTTTGAGTGAAAGATAATGCAAATCATTCTAAATTAACTAAAACATCCCTGCAGTGAGAGCAAGGAATGGCAGTGTACAAACTAAACAATTAAATAAGAAAAAAGTCTGCATCACATTAAGTTTAACATCAAACATAAAGTTATTGTTACAGTGCCATGTTACTTCTGAATCAACTTTAACTTAAAAAGGTGTAATATATGACTGCAAATGTTAACTGTCAAAAGTTAAGCAATAAAAATAAAAAAACATAAAAATAAAACATCCATGTTCATCTAAGCAACACCGTGTACTTGTAAAACGGATGCAAGATTTGCTACAGCTGTGTATCCACCTGAAAAATGAATAATGGGAATAATCTCATATTCTGAAATGTCCTGAGGTATTAGGGATAATGCACACCAAGGTGTCCCCGTAGAGCAGTATAATGGATGAGCCAGTGAAATCCATGAAACAAAACATGGACTTCTCTCCATCAAGTAAACCAGGCAAAACATTTAATGCATCTTTGACCTTAACCCTCTGTGTAGTAATATGAAATGGCATCAGCCTGAGCTTTGGTATGGCTACTCAAAAACAGAAAGATCTCAAGGAAGTGGCTGCCTCCAAGACAAAAAACTTTTAATCAATTTTTAAAATAACTGCAAATACCCAATAGCGTGGTTTTAGAATTGCGGAACTTTAGTCATCACAGTTTTCTTATCTTTAGTCTTTAAAAGTCTGCGCTTGTCTGTATCTGCTGCAGAAAAGGTCATTTGAACCAATAAAGGTTGACTCAAATCAAACCTAAGTGGACTATCAAATGCAATGTAGCCTGAGATAAATATATTCAAGTATGCAAGCCATTTCTCTTGAAGTACAAATACTACTGCCAGAAGGTAGCCATCACTTTCCTCTCCACAGGAAGAGACCTTTATTTTCATTGAATGTTTTGCCTTAATAGCTTGACATATAGCTGGGTCTGGACTGTGGCATGATTGTAACGGTAGCTAACAAGTTAGCTATCATAGCTAGATAAAACAGAAAACAGGCAGCCTGTAAGTTAGGCTTTTTATACTAATATTGCTTGATAAAGAACTTTTGTATTTATTTTTTTTAAACTTTAATTTGTAGAATGTCTAACCCCTTATTAATCACGGTAACTCTTATGTCAATGACGCCATTGACTTCCTTAAGTATACAATAACACCCCTGTTTGTCATTATCACCCATCCATAGGGTAAAATACGATACTTGTCTCTGGAAAGAGAATAACTACGTCATCCAGGTCAAATATTAATCATACATATTAATCACGGTAACTCTCACGACAATACATCCATGGACTTCCTGAAGTCACATGTAGAATTCCCGCCACTATCCCATACACAGAGCCCTGTATACACACATACACATCCATTTTCCCATTATATACAATAACACCCCTGTTTCTTAATATCACGCATCATTATCTCTCTGGAAAGAGAATAACCATGACATCATGGTATTATCAAAGAAGACCCCCTTTGTTGAATTCACGCCTTTGCCTCTCACATGACCGGAAAGGAGGGGGCGGGACATCGGTGAGGTAATTTTTTTATGATTACATTTATGACGTCATCACATTTTGACAGAAAGTGGTTTCTATATTCTCTCTGTTAACCCCCTTGTTTTTAGACACACACACACACACACACACACACACACACACTCACTCACTCACTCACTCAACACACAAACTAATTACTTATTGTTTTTTACAAATAATTTCTATGTTATTAAATGTGATGGAATCTTGTCTGATGTGCAATGTCATCAGGAAGAGTGATGTCATCAGGCAGAGTGATGTCATCAGGACAAAAAATGTAATTTGACATCACGCTTTGATCACTTTGAAGCTTTGTGATGTCATCGAGAAGGTTTTTAAATAGGGCCAAACTCAGCCAGTTTACCACCTGAAATTCAACAGTGAACCAGAGCGACTGAGAAACTTCAGTACGAGTACTACGAAAACTAACATCATAATACTACAAATTCAGCATTGCTACACTATCTGTGCTAAATTGCAATGGAGAACATCAACACCCCAAGAGATCAGGTAAGAATATGACAGTAATTTTACCTTTAGACCAACTGACATTTTTTATTCAGTTGTCTCAGTTTTTTACTCAGATGACTTCATTGTGAATACTTTTCTAAATGAGGGATTCTCAGCAAACAAACCACAGTGGTAGTATGATATTCTAATAACGTTATGCAGTCGTGACAAATCTTGTTGCATGAAAATGATGAACTTGTAGTTGGTAAGGTTTATGATAAAATATGAAGACTTTAAAGCAGTGAGAAATGCTTCATATACAGTCACTTCATGTGGTACACCTGTGTGACAATGTAACACAACAGCTCTGCCATAAATTCTACATTTATTGCATTAGGTTGCACAGGTGTACCTAATGAAGTGGCTGTTCAGTGTACAAATGCTGTGCACTGCATGTACTGTTTTGACAAGAGGTTAATGTAACAAAAATACAACTGTAAAGTCATTTCTCATATCCTGTTAGCCATTAATGTTTAAATGAAAATATATGGGAAATAGCTAACATATAAATAAGTCTTTGAGTGTGCAAAGTTAGGAAAGGACAGTAATCTTACCTGTGTACGTTTCTGTCTTTCAGATTATTGGACAAATGCAGAGTCAGCTGCAGTTCCTGCGACGAGCCTTGTTGAGCTCCCAAGCTGAGATGCAGCAGCTGGCCAAAGAAAATGCTGCTCTGAAACAGCAGATGGTCAGCAAAGAGCAAGTTCTTCTGACCACTGCAGAATTTAATCAGGCAGTACTAGAACAAAAATTGAGAAGGGAGCTCTATGAACTGCATTGTAAGATGTACCAACAAGTGAAAGAAAAGGAGGATGAGGTCAGCTCCTTAACGCTCCAGAAGCAAGAGCTCCTGGATAAAATGAAAGACTGGGAAAAGGAGTGTGACGACCTGAAAGAATACTCGAAAAGGGAAAACGAGAAAGTCGTCAAGAGCTGTGAGGACAAGATCGCAGAGCTGACAATCACCTACGACCAGAAGGTGACTGACCTGAATACGGAGTGGCAACGCCGGCTTCTTGAGAAGGAGAATGTCATCGCTGAGCTGAAAGACGAGGCAAAAGAAGTCAGTGAAGAAAACACTGACTTGAGAGCCGCCATCAGAGAGAAAGTGGTGCTTATGGAGGAGTTCATGGCCAAGTTCTCTGAAAAGGAGCCCAGCGAGAAGACCAAGTGGAAAAGAAAATGTCAAAATCTGCAGAAGCAGCTCGAAGAGGAGAAGAAGTCGAAAAGAGTATACTTGGTGGTGGCGCAGGAGATACAGAAAGACCACCACAGACTAGAGGAGCAGTGGCATCTTAAAGTCAAGCTAATGGAAGAGAAGATAGAGCTCTTGACCAAAGAAAATAGTGACCTAGAGGTATGTCACGTCAGCTGAACATTTTGATTTGAATAATAACCTGTTTGTTTGTTTGACATTTAACCTTTTGACATAGTGAATAATGAATTGTATGCTATTGTTCTTTTAATTAGCTGTTCAAGAAAAGCCAAGAGGCGGCAAAGAAGAGGAGGAAGGAAATGAAGGCGCTGAGACGAGCAGAGAGAGAAGAGCGAGAGGAGAAGGAAAAAGAAGATGAGGGTAAGGACGAAAAACAGTTAAAGAGAGAACGGAAGGAAAGAGAGAAAAAGGAAAAGAAGGAGAAAAAAGAACGTGAGAAGGTGGAGAAGGAGAGATTAAAACAAGAGCAGAAGGACCAGAAGGAGAGAGAGAAAAGAGAAAAGAAGGAGAGGAAGGAGAGAGAGAGAAGAAATAGATAGAGTGAGATGTAACGCTCTCTCCTTTCCAAACCCCCTAGCCCTAGAAAAAAAGAAAATAATGCTAATAGTAATTATAAAAAGTATTTAATGTAAAAAAATAATGTAAATAAACCAAAAAGATTTTAAATTATATATGTAAATAAATATATATGTATAAAATCACAAACTATTAATGTAAATAAATAAAATTAAAATAATATATATAATGAATGAAAAATATTGAGTTTTTTTTCCTGCATTTTTATTTGAAGTTCAATTCAGTTCAATGCTTATATTGTCATTACACAGCAGAACAATGACATTGTGTGTTCCCAGTGGCTGATAATACATAAAAACAGCAGCAGACAATATACATAAAATAACAGACAATGATAAACAAACAAAACAAGAAAATATATCAAATGGCAGTAATAAATATGGGAATAAGAGCAGAAGTTAGTTATAAATCATTCAGCTCACGAACAGATGAGCAGGCCTTAGTAGCCATATTGACATAAATCCCCAGTTAACAGTAATGGTACAGATGTGGGAACAATCATTCATTTCTAAAGGTTGGTGTACACTTACATTTATGTTATGTCTGTCATGTATTGTACCATTAGTGACAAACTGCATCTAAACATACAGATCTGCTTCAACTATTAATTTGTATTGTGTGTTTAAAACTGGACAACCAGATGTGCAATGATAATACAGCAGACAGTGACTGACAGTGACACAGTGGTCTTTATAAATCTCATCACCTCCTCTGGAACATACTTTACTTTGTACTTTATACAAGATAACTGGATTCATGCTCTTTATTGATCTTTTTGCTCCTTGGCACTGGTCAAGCTTTATTGTTAAGTATAGGTCAACTTTGGTTATATTTCTTTATGTGATATCTTGAACATGAACCAAACACTTTTACCTAAATAAATACAAAAACTACTACAGGATCTAAGTCAAAAGAAAAGAAGTCCCAGTGTTTAATCAAATGAATGTCATGATGTAAGAATACAAGACAGAGTTTAGATGGACAAAACTGTGCAGTAACTTTGTAAAATTGTTATCCAACAGAAATTCCCTTATTATGACCCTTATTATCAAAAGGTATGAATTTGTTTGATTCATCTTTTAATTGTCATATTTCAGTAACCTAGAATTAAGGAGTCATGACAGTTCAAGAAAAAAGTTGTAATTTTAAGGGGGAAAATGTATTTCATCACAAAGTTGCAATTTAATTAGACAAGTCATAATTGTAGGGGAATTAAGGAGATACGTGACCAACTTTTTCTTTTTAATTCTGTTGTAATTGTCTTTTTCTTGTAGAAATACAACTGTACCTCAATATTACATCATGTTTTTCTACATAATTTATCTATAATCTTATTTAAATTATTTCCCCCTCACTACTGTATGTATTTAATACTCCATTGTAATACAAAACACCACATTGAGCTGTTCTGCAGCTGTATTTTTTTTTTTTTTCAAATAAAAACATTGAGTTTATTTTATGAAGTATTGTGTTCATGTTTTGAAAGCTATCCGTTATCAGTGTTTGCTGAGTTGATACCTGTCACTTTAATCAAATGTCTAATATTTTCAACAGTTATGGGTGTTTTTCTTTTTCGTTTCCAATATGCCATGCAATTTCACATTTTAACTTCCTGTAAAGTTTTACAGGAAGTTAAAATGTGAAAGTTAGTTAGTCAGAATGGTAAATGGTAAATGGACTGTACTTATATAGCGCCTTTCTAGTCTGTGCGACCACTCAAAGCGCTTTACATGACATGTCATATTATCCTTTCACACACATTCGTACACTGATGGCAGGGGCTACCACGCAGGGTGCCAACCTGCCATCAGGGGGATCTAACCATTCATACACATCCACACGCCGTTGGCACAGCAACGGGAGCAATTTTGGGGTTAAGTGTCTTGCCCAAGGACACATCGACATGTGGACTGGAGGAGCCGAGAATCGAACCACCAATCTTCCAATTAGAGGACGACCGCTCTACCTCCTGCCCATAGCTGCCCTGAAGAAATCAATTTGTGTATAGCCTATATTACAACAACTCTTCTTGGTGAAGTGAAGTGTAATTGGTTAAATTGATGTTCTTGTAAAGACTAGACAGAGGTGGGTAGAGTAGCCAAAAATTGTACTCAAGTAAAAGTACTGTTACTTCAGAATAATATGACTCAAGTAAAAGTAAAAAGTAGTCTTCCAAATATTTACTTGAGTAAGAGTAAAAAAGTGCTTGGTGTAAAAACTACTCAAGTACTGAGTAACTGTTGAGTAACGTCTGATTTATTTATTAACACAAGCATTCAATCAGACAGATAAAAATACTAAATAATCATCTTCAGGCAAATTACAGTTCATCCAATCAATAAAATAATACATTAAATGAAATTAATTACAAAATAGCTTAAATTAAAAATAATCCAGTTAAATTCAAGTACTTGCCTCTTGAGGAAGCAGTCTGATTGGATGCAAAACAGCCGACCGCAGATGAAGTGTGTTTTTGCTACAAAACTGTGCCATTTTGATTTTGGAAACAACACATCTTTGACTTTCATTAGTAAATGAAACGTTGGGCCCTTTATTAGGTTAGTATATGTATAATATTGTGAAATTGTGAGTATTTCCCTTGGTGGAAGTCCTGGGGTGGCTTGTCAGGCTATCTTTAAATCCTTACACGTGTTAGCAGCAGCATACTTTTTAAAACCATGATGGTGCCTGTGAATTGGCTAACGTTAGTCAAGTGCTAGCTGATGCTAACGGTTAAAATAACTAGCAGGCTATTCACCCTATTACACCCCGCCCATTTTTAACGGCCTTTTTTCTTCCGCATTGTGTTGGAACTTCCGGTCAGCTAGTGTGAGGTACCTTAAGATGGACGTTACCTGGGCAGAGACAAGCGATGCTGTTCGTAGTAGTGGAGGTGAAATGTTACTACACCCTAGTCTAATAACGGAGTGGATGGACGACATGAGGAGATGGCCCCCTGTGATGTACGGCAATATTTTTAATTATATGGTTTTATCTGTAGGCGTAGACGGGGCTTCGATGAAAAACTTTAAAAGCACCGAAGCATACCAGTACCTGCACAGCGGAAAGGTCGGTCGCGTCCTGCTGCATAAACTGGATGATAAAAACTTATTTTTAAAAGCCACCTGTTAAAGCTGATGGTTTTGCTTTTCCCGAGTTGGTTGATGCAGAAGAGAGCACCTCTGAAGACAAGAGTTGGTTCAAATCACCTCTTTTATTTAACGCTGTTTGCAAAAAGCGGAGATCACTCTTACATTGAATAAAAGTATTCAAGCACTTCACCCAGAGAGATCTGCTCTCTTTCCCTTTTGCTTCTCCTTTTGTATCATCCTAATTTCTACACTTCCCTTTCCCTTATTAGGAGATATTTTGCTGTTTAAACTTTTACCTATTTCGGTTGCTTTACTCCTTAAAAATATTACATTATTCTGCTGCTTATTTTAAGATCTGCACATCCTGTTTTACACATATTTAATATATCTAACAGCTGTGTCGCCCCCCTCCTTTGGTCTCTCCCCACCTTGGCAACTTTTCTACACTTCCTTCTATTGTTATCTATGGCGACACAGCTCTGCACCCTGTCTACAAAGCTGAGACTTCTTCTCCACTGACATTTTAATATACATTTCTTCAATGCTTATTCAAAGATTATATAACAATTCTGTGTATAATGGATTAATATTTATGCATAACATAGCAACCCTTCACACCGTAAGCCCAAGCCAGGCCAGCTCTCTAGGTCACAACGCCTGGGTTTTGGTAACAACGGAGGGAGTTGTGGAGACAACAGGATGCTCTTGTATCGCCGGCCTGGGAAGATCCTGCAGTCATGCCGCTGCAATTTTGTGGAAGGTAAGTAAGGCAGTGCTATGTTGATGTGTGTAATTGTGTGAGTTGTAGTACTTAGCTGTCATATCCTTAATCCTGCTTTCCTTGTACTATTACAACATTTAAAGCGAGCATAGATGCAAGTTTATATCATGCAGTTCAGAAAACTAACGTTAACCACTTAACGCACGCTGTTCCGTCTACGGAACGGGACGGATGTTAGGAGGTAGCCACAAGTTCTTCTGAATGTTTTAAACATCAACCCTTAAACATATATATTCATGCCGTACATTGTTAGAAACCTTAGATTGTCCTGATTCATTCAAGACCACTCACGATTTATATGGTTCCTCACAGCCGTAATAGTATTAGCGATTAGCTCGGCTAGCCCCTGAGCTAAGTAAGAAAAGCTATAATGCCTACATACCTTCAAAGTCTTCCCTTTATCCACAACGATCATCTTATGACTCAGGACTTTCTGTACAGCTCGCCAAATATCCATTCTTGTGAAATATGAAATCTGTTTCCATAAAACCGAAATATTTTCCTCAATATGTTCATGTATTTAGTCTAACACGTAACGTAATAACACAAATAACAAACCATATACGGTCCGTTTACGTCATTGTAACCTCTGCCACTCTTTGTCAGTAAGTCACAGAATCACACAGACACTTTTACAAGAATCCTGAGAGTGTTTCCTTTCCAATGATACCAGACACATCTCTGAGTCTCAAACTATGTGGGATCTGTGCTGCTCACAATTTGGGCATGTTGTTTAGGCTAACAGCATAAAAAACAGGGGCATGTGTGAGGTCTAATTCTCTGGACAGTTTCAAGGAATAAGGTAAGTGAATGGCGCCCAGGTAAGTCTGCCTTTTATCAAAAGCAAGACAATAACAAGACAATTAACCGATGGAAGATGTCAGTGTCTCTTCCTTCAAGAATAGGTAAGCTTCCTACAACAAAGCATGTAAGTAAGCTGTCCTCTCCCAATGGAGGGAACAGCTGACACGGGTTGTTCTGGCAACCCTAGCACACCTTCAGTCTAATTACTTTTGCCAGGGAGAGAGGTAAGGTAAGGTTATGTTTTGTGATCAATTGTTAACAATGTTTTACAACATTTGTTTAAGGATAAGCTGTTTGCCATTGGTATCTGTCCATGAACTAAAATATCCTTGAATTTATGCTTGTCAGTTAAAGGTATTATCCGAAGTGAATCAATCTGTAGCCCTGCTCTTTCACGTTGCCAAGTGCTGTTGATGGGTATGAGAACGACAGAATTTCATGCAAGGTAGACCAAATAGCGAAACAGTAGCCAAAGTCAACTGATGAGGGAATGATAGTTTTGTTTTCATATCCCTGCATCTCTTAGCGTTACCTGCCAGTTTGTATTTTGGTCTACCATTGCTGTCATTCTGATGCCTGTTCACAGCATTCGGCAGCCTCAAAGAACAGGAATATGGGCTGATTGACACTGTATTTTTTGGTTTAAGTAGTCATTGATTGAAACCATGTTTGATGTTAGGTGGAGAATGTCCAATGGGCTCACGGGACTGGCCAGCACCGATGAGCAGCGCCTGTGGAACATCGGGACACAGCGCAACCTTGTCCCAAAGCTGCTGGGGGATATTTCATTCTCACACCACAAACCAACAGATGCCTACCAGGCACCCGGTGTGAGGTCCAACCTTCTACCCCTACCCCCCACCCCAATTTTTCATTCACAGGACGAGCTGAGAGATGGCTTTAAACATCTGAAGCTGCCACAGTCAAGCCTACTCTTCAAATGTGTCAACGCCGCCGTTGCCCTCGAGACACCCCAAGCCTCTGTTGAAGCTCATGCCATTCACGACGGAGATGTAGCCCATTCTATGAGATGTTTGTTGCCCTTTCCTCCGAGAAAATGAAGACCTTGGAGCAGTTGACTCAGGAGCAAAATTCGTCTCACCTCTGGCATGACTCTCGAAAACTAAGAATAACGGCCAGCTCGGCAAAGAAGGTCCCGGTAAGAAGTAACCCGCTTAATTTTCTGCAGCACCATATCTACCCCAGGTTTCATGGCAATGAGGCGACTAGGCATGGGGTAGCAGGAGAGGCATTGGCTGTTAGGTGGCTAGAGGGGTGTGGCTTCACTGTTGCCTGGAGTGGCACTGTTTTGTGTCCTTCAGAGCCCTGGTTGTCGGCAAGCCCTGATGGCACCTTAAACACAGGGGAGTTGCTTGAGTTGAAGTGCCCTTTTCTGAAGGACGGCGAAGACCTGGAAGATCTCTTCAACAAGAGGTTTGATGTGAAGATGGTGGACGGTGTGCCTCAGTTGCAGCCAAATGGTCCTCGGGGTTTCTACAGCCAAGTGCAGCTTGGCATGTTCTGCACAGGCCTGAGGGCTTGTAAGCTCTTGATTTGGTCTGCCTCCAAGCAGATGTTGCTCCATGTCCCATATGATCAGACATTTTGTGTCAACACTGTGGCCAGACTCCGGTCCTTCTATTTTATGCATATGCTTCCCTTTGCAACAGACGAGTACCAGGAGGCAGGGCTCGAAATTAGCACTCGCCACTCGCGACCCAAATTCCTCAAGTGGCGAGACTGATTTTTAGCTGTCTCGCCACTTGGCTAGAAGACTGAATAGGGGTGAGACGAGATATCGTGCCGCGTGATCTCACGCGAGACGAAACGCAACAATATTTCTAGTTGAAGTGAATATTGTCTTGCAAAGCTATAATTAAGTGGCGCACCAAAAAAAAAAAAAAAAAGACGATCAGTTTTCTATCGCTAATTCGCACGTCATGTGTTGTTTTTATAAAGTCACATGTGGATCATTAAGCTTGTTGCAGCTTCTACCTGCTTAGAGGATCTCACAGAAGTATGAGCAGTGTTGCCAACTCCTCAGTAAGGAAAGTAGCTATTGGCTGTCCTAAAAATCGCTAGAAGTCGCTAAATGACGTCATCGCCTTATTTGCATAATTACCATTTGCATGTTATTGTAACGGACGCTGTAAGAAAGAGGAATAAAGACAAAAAGTGAGTTAAAAAACCCTAAATATGTTAAGAACTACAAATGAGCTTTCTTATGTTGATTCTTGGTTTGTTTGTTTTTTAAAATGTAAATACATGTTGATATTTATTGTTAAATGTTAGAATATCAAATTGAATCAAAAGGCTGTTATGCAGGGTGGATGCGGAGTGGTGTGGGGGGGCGTGTGGGTCTCCTCTCTGCTCTGACTGCAGCTGTGTGAGGCTACTGTGAACCTGACCGCCTGTGAGTGCTTTGGGACAGGGGAGGGGCTCATGGCAGCACCCACTACTCATTGACGACAGTAACGATACGTGCTTTCACTTCAGAGTCTCCGATAACACCAGAAAAAAGTCGCTAGATTTGTCGCTAGTCGCTTTTGAGGGAAAAAGTCGCTATGAGGGTTTGGAAAGTCGCCAGATTTAGCGAGAAAGTCGCCAAGTTGGCAACACTGAGTATGAGATGAGGAGAGGAGCAGCAGCAGGTTAACCTCAGGTCTCTACACTGAGAGCCTGAGGTAGGAGCAGCGGAGGAATCTAGCGCAGCTATGGAAGCCTAATGATGCCAAAAGTAAAATGAGTCTCACTACCAAATTATAACACAGTTTATATGTTGTTCTATTTGTGTATTTATGTGATACAGGATTTGTGCAATTTACTTTTATTTCTGTGTTTTTTATTAACAATATATCATTTGTGATAATTAGATTCTTTATTTAATTTATATTTATATATTAGAATTGTTTCTACTCTTTATAATTTACTTTTTAGTATTTGTGATTGTATCTACCTTTTGTATTTATGGTTGTTATTTCCATAAATACAAAAATAAACCTTTTACAGTGCTGCAAACTGCATATGATCATTATATATTTAGAAAGTAGAACTGATTCATTACAAGATGATTATTTAAAACATTTCAATTCAATTTCCATTTAGTGAATTTCAACTAAAAGAACAGTCATTTATTTCCTCATTGAAGTTTTCTTAAAAATAGAGTTAAAATCTCGTCTCGTCTTGATCTCGTCTGTTGAGCTGAGTGTATCGTCAATGTTTTGGTTTTGGCTAGTAAAAAATCTGGTTGGCTAGTAACTTTTTTGATCTACTAGCCACTTGGCTAGTAGATCAAAAAGTTAATTTCAAGCCCTGCCAGGAGGGTCGCCTGTTGCTTTGTGATAGGTACACACAGTTATGCAGGTAAGTATTTGAAAAGTAACCATTTGTAAAAACACTGAACCGTTCACTCTCTTGCAAAAATAATCACTTTTCATGTTTTACACATTCAGAAACAATTGTAATATACTTAACTTACCTTTATTTATGTATTTATCTGGTATGCTATTGTATCTTGTAAATGCCGATAGCTTAATGTGTTGCTTGCTTGCTTGTGTGCAGTTCAGTGTTCCTTTTCCGTTATGTTATGGAACGGGATGTAATGTCATGCTTTTGTAATATGTCTCTGTCAAGTCTCTTGTGCGTTATGCAACATGCAACTTTACTTGCCCAAGACAATTTTCCCTCTTTGGGACATTAAAGTTTTTCTTATCTTATTTTGTCTTCTAACTTTACTTCCATTGAAAAGGTCACCTTTTGTTACTTGGGTAGTAGTGTATGTAGCCTTGTTTTTTGTCTTTATGTAATGTAGACTAATGATTAATTTAGTGTTATTTACTGTCAACATGGTTTTGATGTTGAAAATGTGTTTCTCATTTCTTTACATCATCAAGATGACCACAACAAATGTTAACAAATATTGGTTTAATTACTTAATAAGTAATATTTATTACATTTGAATGCTTGAAAAGCTGTGTCAGCTGTGTCTTTATGCACCAGGTCATAACAGTTAAACACTTTTCAGAGTGGACAGTGCAGATCAGTACATTTTGTAGATTTGTGAATGAGCACTAAATGTACAGTCAGGTTTGGTACTGATGCAGAACAAATGAAAAATAATGACAACAGTTTTGTGTATGGTACACTTTTCAGAATGGACAGTGCAGATCAGTACATTTTGTAGATGTGTTAATGAACACTGAACATGAGTAAAAATGAACAATAACCAAATGAACTAGGCTAACTGAACTGATTTAAAATGGGTTAAAACTTATTCGTCATTGTCATGAATGATGTCACCACGAAGGTTACACAGGGCAGCACAAACTCTCAGAATCTTGTCAAATTTAGATGCAAGGCTAATTGGGACTGTTTGAGAGAGAACTCTAAAGTTCTTCAATCTGCGAATGACCCTTTCAACATGGACACGCACATTGGCAATGCGTCTTGTGTTAGTTGTGTCCTCCTCTGAAAGCTGCATGCCTTTTTTTGTAAAAGCTGGCAGGACTAGCTTGACCCTTCTTTCAGTGAGAAGATGAATGACAAAGCCCCTATCAGCCATGACCTCATCACCTGGACGCAGGTATTCCAGAAAACCAGAATTTGCAGTGATGAACTTGTCACTGCACCTTCCTCCATATGCAGGTGATACGAACATGATAAGGCCACAAGGTGCAATTGCTACCAGGAACTTGATGGTATTTTGTCCATAGTAGTGGCTGTAAGAATCAAGGTTGTGGGGCTTCTGAAGGGGTGTTTCAGAGCAGTCGATGACACAGGTGGTTAATGGATAATGCTCTTTAAAACACTGTGGCATTGTTGCCCTAATAGTCTCCCTGGGTAGCCAAGGGATGTAAACCCGCATCCTCTCCTCCATGACCTCTAACCAGTAAGAAATTACCTTGCTGACGAAGGGCTGTGACACCTGAAACCTCTCTGCGATGTCATGTTGAAGTAGGTTCAGACGAAGCTTCATGAGAGTCATTAAGACCTGATCCTATGGATGAATATGAGAGCTGTTAGTGAAATCACGGGTTAGGTCATCAGCCAAGGAGGTGAAAGCATCCAGATGCAGCCCAGTGTAGAGAAGGCTCAAGTTGTCATTTCGCACAAACTCTTGATATTTTGCAGTACTCGCTGAGCACTGGGTTGCCTGGTCACACAGCAGAGGTTGGAGAAGTAAAGGTCTTGCAGCATAGTCGTGATCGGTCATGCATTGATCTTCCCACTGTGTTCCGATGTCGCGATGTCCATCACCGTCGGGCTCGAGCTCAGGCTCAGCCTCAGCAGCATTGCTGGTTGATGCCTCTATGAAAATAATGACTCGGTTAAAACTAAGATTTATCCGTGTTGTCATGGCTTAACTAAGGTTAACACTATTTTAAAGCATTTACTCCTAAACTACAATCGTTTAAAACTGTGTTGACAAGCAGTCGACAACAGAATGTTACCGCAAATGTAGCTAGCTGCTAACTCGCGTTAGGGCAAAGTATGAGAACTTACCTGATTGCCTAACAAGCTGTCGTCGCGGACGTTGCACCGGAGCTTCATAGCCAAGCCATTTCTCAGGATACGGATGTTGGGTAGTAGGTCTACCATCCACAAAATGAAATGAACAGACATAAGGCTTTTTTGGAGGGTTTTGTAAGTTAAGTGCCCTCAGCCAAAGACGCCGGTCTTCCTCAACGCTGGGAGGCGGTTTCAGATGAAAAGTTGGGGGGGACCTAGACCGGCAGCAAGACGTGTCTCCCTCTCCATTGTCCCTAATGTAAGTCTTTTTTTTTTTCGCACTGAGCTTACTCGCTCATTTTAAGGAATATCTGAATAAAATAAACACTGTCAGAATCTGCCGGCTTCTGTGTCTCTCACAGTGTTTTCGGTTTTTGGACAGGAGTTACGGTTTCCTCACAGTTTGCAATTGTTCGGGACCTTGTCAGAAGCCAAATTCTGGGGGCATTTTGAGAATTTCCAAGCAGATTCTCGCACATCGCCGTAGCAACTGTAGGACCTTAGCTGTCCTTAGCAGCCTGTCGCTGGGCAGAAACTGAGCTACTTTTTTGTGATTGGCTAATTCCTGTCTGTCTGTTTTGCCAGTTAACCGAGCTAGCCCGGATGCTAGCCGCGCTAGTGGCCGAAAGCTCAGTCACAAGCTGTGTTCGAAACCACATACTACATACTTCTATACTACATACTTCCATCCTACACACTACACACTAAATGACCAGATTGTAAGAAGACTGTTTACATTGTAGTAAACTACACAAGAACCCACAATGCATTTCTTCCCTACCCGAGCTTCCGCAGGCTGAAGCTGATTTCATTTTAACTCTGTAAATATACCACTTTATCGACATTTCTAACCTTTTAAGGCGAGAAAGTAGCCTTTTAGATTCACAATGTGACGCTAATTTGTCTAAATAACACCTGTTTAAAGTTTTGTTCCTGCGAATTCGGAGCTGCTCAAGTTAGCTGTAGCGAGTAACGCACTTCCACTCATTTTCACAAAAATAAAACACCTGTTGCCTTTTATTAAGAAAACCACAACGATAGAATTGGTTGTTGTATCCTTAATTCAGTTAATTCATTATTATTCAGAAATAAGTTTATTATTATTATTGAAAAGAATGTTCTTTATTTACTTGTTAATTATATTACATGATGATTAATATTCAAATGGTAAAATGCAGTTAAAAGTAAGATTACATATACATGAGTCAGTTGTATTGTAGGTGTTATGTTACAGTATGAGACCACAAGGTGGCGCCTCATTCGTTTACATGTCAGTTTTACGACAGGTCAGAGGGCAAACCAGAAGAAGAAGAAAAGTGCAGTTGAGAAAAAGTAGCCGTTTGTAGCAGTTAGTACCCGTTTGTGCCGCTTGTAGCAGTTAGGATCCGTTTGTGCCGTTTTGTAGCCGTTAGTAGCCGATGTGATGTTTGTTTGTACATATTTTCGTCAGTAAAACCACTGAAACGACATCGAGGAGTCCCAACTCATCTTTATCAGAAGGTTGCAGCTAAGTTCCCATATTTTGGTGCCGAAACCCGGGAAACGGGAGACGAAAGAGTGACGACGGAACAGTTAGCCGATAGCTGCACTAGCCGAGCAACGGCAGGAACCGGGACAATGACGGAACGGCTACAGAGACTAAAACAAAAGCGAGGTGTTGTGAGAGCCTCGACGACGAAGCTGATGCGAGCTATCGAAGAGGAGACATATAATGAGGATGTGAGTTGTGAACGCATACGAGAGCAGCTGTCCATGTTGTCGGTGAAGGAAGCGAGTCTCCTGGAGCTAGAAAAGGAGATAGAAGAGGAGATACCGATGGACGAGCTCGAGGCGGATATCCTCAAGACTGTGGACTACCAGGACCACCTCACACTCTGTAAGACTCGAGCTACGAGAATAATTGAAAGAAAAGGAGCCGCCACGGGCGGAGGGATATCGCCGCGGCTGAGCGACGTGAGCGCCCACTCAAGCAGAATGACCAGCAGACCATCGGTAAAGTTGCCTAAGTTGTACATAAACAAATATGGCGGAGATATATCGATGTGGCAAGAATTCTGGGACCAGTTTCAGACTGCTATTCACGATAATGGTGAGTTAAACAAAACGGAAAAACTCACTTACCTGAAGTCATATTTGGTGGGTCCAGCAGCCAGAGCCATCGCGGGGTTAAAGATAACGGAGAGCAACTACGACGCTGCAATAGACATGCTCAAAGAGAGATTTGGAAGAAAGGACCTGATCGTGAGTGCACACATGTCTAAACTGTTAAACTTAACACCAGTTAAAAGATCTTCAGACATTGTTGATCTCAGAAGACTTTATGATGAGTGTGAGGTCCAGATCAGAGGCTTGGAAGCAATGGGAGTAGTGTCAGACACATATGGAGGATTGCTGTGCCCCATATTACTGCAAATGATCCCAGACGACCTCGCTCTTGCTTACACACGTGAAGTAGGCTCAAACCATGAACTGCAGGTTAAAGAGCTCGTTGCCTTTCTACAGCAAGAGGTTGAAAGCAGAGAGCGTGCCATGCACCTGACCAAAGCAGGAAGCCACAACAAGGAATCACAGTCCCCTAACCAGCACAGACACAGACCTGAATCAGCAGGGGGAAGGTTCAGGAAGCCAAGTCTGCCGTCAGCTGCCATGCTCTACACCAGCAGCTCGCAGTCCCCTCCAGGTTGTATATTCTGTGACAGCACAAGTCATAAATCTGAACTATGCACAGACAACACACTTAACCTGCGAAAAGAAAAGCTGAAGAAAATGGGACGGTGTTTCAGATGCTTAGGACAGCGACACATGGCTAAATTCTGCAAAACAAAGGGAGTGACATGCAGTGTGTGTGGACGGAGACACCACCCCACGATGTGTGATAAAGGTGAAACCAGTGAAACCCAGAACAGCGCTCCAGAAACAACTGAGGCTGTCATCTCATCCGTGGCCCCTCACACAGTCAAGACAAGCACAGCAAAGCAGAACACAGTTCTCCTGCAAACAGTAACAGCATTGGCAGAGGGAACACGAGGAAAGAAGAAAGTGCGTTGTCTGATGGATGGAGGAAGTCAACGGAGCTTTATCCTGGAGAAGCAGGCAAGGGCATTAGGTTTACCTGTTATGAGAAAAGAGACTTTAAAGCTCCACACCTTTGGCAGTGACACACCAGTGACTATGGAACGAAACGTTGTTAAGTTAATTCTGCAAAGCATCTGTGACAAGGAGAATACCCTTGAAATTGAGGCTGTGGAGACGCCGCAAGTCAGCTCTGCCATCATGCAGGTTCCAGGTGAGCAAATCCAGCAGCAGCTGGAAAGAAGAGGACTGACATCAGCAGATGTCTCAGGCAGCACTGACCAGGAGCTGGAATTGTCCGTCTTGATAGGTGCTGATGTCTACTGGAAGATGGTTTCTGGTAGAGTTGAAAGACTGTCAGACACCTTAGTTGCCATAGAGACTATGTTTGGCTGGACTGTGCAGGGCCCAGTGTCCATGTTGAGCATGAGTGAAACTTCATGCATGAAGATCTGCACTGAGGAGACCATGCAGGTTTCAAACCAGCTGCGAGCATTCTGGGAAATAGAGTCTCTGGGCATCTCCTGCAGAGGTGAAGAACGAGCAGCGGACGCTGAGGCTCAAGAACACTTCAACAGGTCAGTCAGCTGCAAAGAAGGGCGATATGAAGTTAAGTTGCCATGGCATCAGGATACAACAGAGCTTCCAGACAACCTGAGAATTGCCCGGAAAAGATTTGAAGGTCTGAAAAGAAAACTGAAAGCTGATGTGACACTGTTCAAGAGATACAACGATGTGATAGATGACTATCTTCAGCAAGGAATATGTGAGGACGTCCCAGAGACCAAAGACACAGCGGGAGCAGAGAATATCCATGTCCAGTACTACTTGCCTCACCATGCTGTGATAAAGGAGGACAAAGCAACGACCAAGCTGAGGGTCGTCTTCGACGCTTCTGCACATGTGGAAGGCTGTCCATCTCTCAATGACTGTCTGCTCCCTGGACCAAACCTGAACCCAGACCTCCTCACCGTCCTTGTCAGGTTCAGGTTGCACCCTATTGCATTCATGTCAGACATTACAAAGGCATTCCTACAGATATCCATCGCAGAAGAGGACAGAGATGTGTTGAGGTTCCTGTGGCTCACTGGATGCCCTGATGACAAGAACACAAACCTGCGCGTGCTGAGAATGGCTCGTGTGGTGTTTGGTGTGACTTCAAGTCCGTTTTTGCTGGCAGCCACAATCAGAAAACACTTAGAAAAATACCAGGCAAGTCACCCACAGGTCATTAACACCCTGAAAGACTCCCTGTATGTTGATGACTTTATTGCCAGCTCAAGCAGTGTTGAAGAGGCTCACGTGTTGACAACAAGTGCAAAGAAAATAATGTCTGACGCCAGCATGAACCTCTGTAAGTGGACAACAAATTCACCTGAACTGAAAGCAAAGTGGCAGCAAAGTGACTTTGACCTCACCATGAATCCTGAGACAAGCGGCTGCGTGTTAAAGGTGCTCGGCCTAGTGTGGAGGCCAGAGACTGATGACTTTGTTTTTGACCTGAAGCACCTCATGGACATCTTCAAAGACAAGGAGAACACAAAGAGGGGCGTCTTGCGCTCTTCAGCCAAGTTGTTTGACCCCATGGGCTTTCTGACGCCATTCACAATCAGAGTAAAATGTCTCTTTCAGGACATGTGGCAAAGAGGCATCAGCTGGGACGAGGAGCTGCCAGACGATCTCTCACAGAGCTGGCAGCAGTGGTGTATGGAGCTCCTTCAGCTCCATCAGATCGTCATTCCCAGGTGGTACGGAACTGTCTTGCTGCAAAACAGTCAAGTTCAAGTTCTTCATGTTTTCAGTGATGCAAGTCAGAAAGCGTATGGTGCGGCGGCTTATCTCCAAGGACAGACAGCTGAGGGTGAGTCCATGACAAGACTGATCATGTCCAAGTCCAGAGTTGCACCCATTAAGAAACTCACACTGCCACGCCTTGAACTAATGGGGGCTCTGATTGCTGCGAGAATGGGAAACAATCTGCTTCAAGCACTGAACATGCAGCCGAACCAAATCCGAATGTGGACGGACTCCATGATTGTGATTCACTGGATTTCCAGCTCACCGCACAGATGGAAACAGTTTGTTGCCAACAGAGTAATGGAGATTCAGACCCTGACCCCACCGGAAACCTGGTCCCATTGCAGTGGGAAACTCAACCCAGCCGATCTCACTACAAGGGGCCAGACAGTCACCAGGCTGAAGGAAGAGGAGCTTTGGTGGTCAGGGCCACCGTTTCTGACTTCAGCAGCGCAGCAAGAGTCTCCTGATGAAAGGCTCTGTGAAGAGGAAGTAAAGACCGAGCTCAGACCAAGTCATGTCACAGTCCAGCTCAACAACATGGAGCAAACATCTACAGATCCACTGTTAAGACTGCAAAACTACAGTAAGTTGAGAACAGTTTTAAGAGTCACAGCATGGATTCAAAGATTCACACACAACTTACGCTCACGTGAAAAGAGACAAGGAGAGCTGACAGCTGAGGAGTTGGCTGAAGCTGAAAGATACTGGATTCTGCAGGCACAAGAGCAAAGTTTCCCAGGAGAGAAGGGTGAATTAAAGGCAGGAAAAGACATTCACAGAGACTCAAAAATAAGAGAGCTGAAGCCATTTTTGGTTTGATCTGCCTAGGAGGAAGACTACAGCACTCAGACATGAGCTTTGGTGAGCAGCATCCATACATCCTGCCTTCAGACCACAGACTTTCTGAAATGCTGATCAGCTGCTGTCATGAACAAGTGATGCATTCAGGGATGAGAGACACTTTAATGCAACTAAGAGACAAATATTGGATTCCACGAGCCCGACAAATGACAAAGACAATAATTGCAGCCTGCACTACATGCAAAAGATTCAGAGTAAAGGCAATGCAGCAGACAACAGCACCCTTGCCCAGAGATCGCATAACAGAAACACTTCCATTTGAGACTGTTGGAGTGGACTTTGCAGGCCCTCTGTTTGTCAGAGCTAAAAAGGACAAAGTGGAAAAGGCTTATATAGCACTGTTCACCTGTGCTGTGACAAGAGCGGTCCACCTGGAGCTGGTCTCCGACATGTCAACAGAAACATTCCTCCTGGCATTCAAGAGATTCATATCCAGACGAGGCCTGTGCAGGACAGTGTATTCAGATAATGCACGCACCTTCAAACGAGCAGATCAAGACATCAGAGAGCTCTGGAGGAGCATCAAGGAGCCTGAGCTCTTAAGGTATTTCACAGAAAAGGGCATCAAATGGAAGTACATAGCAGAGCGAGCCGCCTGGTGGGGGGGCTTTTGGGAAAGACTGGTGAGATCAGTTAAAACATGTTTAAAGAAAGTGATGGGAAGAGCTTCACTGAGCTTCGAGGAAATGACGTCTCTACTGGCAGAAGCAGAAGCAACAATAAACTCACGACCACTCACCTTTGTTTATAATGAACCTGAAGAGCCTCAGCCCCTCACTCCAGCTCACTTTCTCATTGGAAAGCGACTCTGCTCCCTGCCACCTAAGCCCTTTCATGCTGCCAGTCGCACCCCCAGCTCCAGCAAAGAGGAGCTGACACGGAGGTGGAAATACCGCCAGCGTCTTCAAAATGACTTCTGGACTCGATGGAAAAAGGAGTACTTACTGGAGCTGAGATCTGCCCACACCACGAAGAACTCACATTCTACCCCTCCCAAGCAGGGTGATCTGGTGCTCATCGGAGAGGAGAGGTCACCGCGCCAGATTTGGAAGACTGGGATCGTCCAACAGCTCTTTCCAGGAAGAGATGGACTCGTGAGATCGTGTGCTGTACGCACATCAGACAGGACAATATTAAGAAGACCAGTTCAGCTGTTGTACCCCCTGGAGCTTTAATTCCAAGAACTGTCTTCATGGGGGGGAGGATGTTGTATCCTTAATTCAGTTAATTCAGTTAATTCATTATTATTCAGAAATAAGTTTATTATTATTATTGAAAAGAATGTTCTTTATTTACTTGTTAATTATATTACATGATGATTAATATTCAAATGGTAAAATGCAGTTAAAAGTAAGATTACATATACATGAGTCAGTTGTATTGTAGGTGTTATGTGTTGTAACTTTGATCGATTACCTAAACTCAGTAATCTAAAATATGAGACGGAGAACAGAAGTCGTCGAACAGCCAACTGGGATCTTTATTGCAGATACTCGATACAAACAACAAGATAGACACGAACGGTAAAACAGCCCCGAGGCGCGCCCTTCACAGACCCTTTATACCATTGATTGCGTATGGTGTCATGCGTCATTGTGTTCGTGCACCAGGTCAAGTTGACCTGGCATGTTCAGGCTAATATTGAGTTTCCTGGAATCCTATTCTCAAGTGGTGGTGGCCAGAACTTCCTGGAAATGCTAGATATGGTGAAAAACAACTCCTTATTAGGAGTTTGGTGGAATAGACATAATGGCCTGTTGAGCAATGTTGAGCAATCTCCTAACCTTTCGCCTCTGCTGGTGTTCTCCACGTTCTCTTTTCTGATACACAAAATGTAGGATTTGCTCCTACATAATCCCTCCTCTTTATGATTTTATCATAAATGTTCGCCTGAGGTTATATATGATAAATGTGGTTATATATGTGTGGATATTACAAATATATGGTGATGTGAGTACAACCTGTGTTCCTCACTAATGTAGATATATGATGTGAATTTGATAGGTGGGTTACAAGGTGAGTACAGCCAGTGTTCCTCACTCTCCTGAATATATGTTGTGAATTTCCTAACATGAACATGGTACACATAAAACACATACATGACGTATAATAATATATGGCTTAGCATGATTATATGGCACACATGAAATACTGGAACATATTTCAACATCTGTCCCACATGATGAAGGCGAAAAACCTGATCGGCTGTCGAATCAGGAAAATTCCCCCATCGCTCCCGTCCCAAGGGCAGCCTATACTTTGACAGATGTTCAAATATGCTGTTAATGAATTAGCAACATAACTTCAACTGAACACTAACATGAATCCTTGTAGCTTTACTCAAAATGTAAAAATGAATATGAAGTACAGAACATAAATCACACACAGTTGATTACATAATGATCGTGACAATGACAATGATATTGTATACTAATCATAGTCTCTTGTTACATGTGTGGTATGTGGTTATAGTGTATCTCTTTTCGTCCAAAGAGTACGTCAGCCATTGTCCATTTTCCTCATTTTACCTCACGGTTCATCCTCCTCATCCGAAGCGTCCTTCATATAGTCAGGAGTTGGGAATAAGTCCGGTATTCCCTCCCCCCTTTGCGTCAGAAGGATTCTGCGCACAAGTTGTTCAGGAGGCAACATACTTAGCATTTTTGCTCCGTGCATGTCCGCAGCGAGGTTCAGCTTCTCGTCCATAGCTCTCATACACCATCTCTTCAGGATAGGCACGATGCAACATGTCAATAAGAAAACCAGAATCAGTACTATCAGGGCACTCATCCCTATTTTAGCCAAAACGGCTCCCCATTTTCCAAATAGGTTGTCTAGCCCATCCCACTTAATGCTTCCACCCTTACCAGCATTGTCAGTCATTTCAGATTTTAGCATTTCAAGCTTTGTCATAGCAACAGAAAATGTTCCATCAGCTGCGGTGTTATTTGAAATATATGTGCAACACAATGTTCCAAACATTTTACACACTCCCCCCTTTTCTGCTAACAACCAATTTAGTACTTGTCTGTTTTGCCATGCCATGGCGCTGGTTTCATGCAGTTGCTGACCTAGCAGCTGAAGGACTTCAGTGGTGTAGTTGACATATCTCTGTTGGTTGTAATATATGTAATTGATCCAGTTCACATTTTTATTAATTGTTATCCATGGAAGTATGGACTCTAGTCCTGCTCTAACCTGGTCTTGAGCCTTGAACTCCTCTGGAATACCTGTAGGTAGTCCTATTTTATTAAGATAAACTTGTTCATCTGATGTTATCTGTCTCTTCTGTCTGTGTAGTTCGTCACTGACTCTGTTAATCTCTAACACCTCTTCCACTCCCTCATAGGTGATTACTACTGGTACTTTCATACGGACTAATGTACACAATCCTATCCAACGGAGAGGCAGAGTGTTTCTTAGAATGTTATTTCCACACATCCAATAGCTGTCTGCAACTGCTCGCGCCTGGTTTCTCAGTAACGGCAGGCTCGGAAGAGTCATGGTTAAATTTTTGCAGATTGGGGTAAGTGGCTCGGGATTCTCAAACCAGACAGGTGTGGTCAAAAATTTTGGTATGATTTTTGCCTGTGGAAACCATGACACCACCCAAGTCACTGCACAATTGACAGAAGTGTTACCTACTTCAACACCTCCACTGCTTCCTATATGTCCTCCATTGGCAAAGCATTCATATTCTGCATCCTTGTCAACTTTATAATCAGTCGGAGGTTCTTTCTGAGAGGTGGATATTTCAAATTTCAAGCATTGATCACGAATGTCACAATTGAAACCCTGACATTGATCCACTGTTCCCTGTCCTAGGGGAGAACCATATAAGGTTCGACATAATATACCGCACATGGGATATTTGTATGCATCCCACGGCATTCCGCGTGGCAGATGTTCCTGGGCTACAAAAGTTCCTTCCCTACATTTACGCCTCTGCTCTACTGCACATCCTGCAAAGGTATATATTTCAGGCACGGCTATGGGTAAGGTGGTAGGAGCCCCTGCACATACTATACATCCTTCATCTGTCATTCCCTTAGCTGTATATTGGGCCCACTTGTACCACTCATTATGACTAGCAGCTTCCCAAAGATCATCAGATTCTTGTTTCACAACTCTTTGTTGCGGTGACCAAGGGCTCTCCTGTGCTGGTTTTACGCTTCTCGGTTGGGGCTTGACCCCTCCTGCATTGGGAGTACGAACTTGCTTGGTCTGGTTTACTGTTGGAGCTGTTTTTCCCTCAACTAGAGGCTGACCTGCTTCCTGGGCTACTCTGTCTCCAACATGCGACTGATTTACAACTGCATCTGCTTCTTCTATGGGAGGTTTATTTACACCTAGATCTACCTCTTCACCGGGAAGCTGACTCGCAACTCGGTCTGTATCCTCAAGGGGAGGCTGATTCACAGCTTGATCTACCTGCTCAACCAGTGGTCTGATTGGAGTTACTGGGGGCAATGCTGCTGGAATTAGTCCTTCTGTCACCTTAGTATCAAACTCACTTTGGCTGACTGTTACTAGATCTGTCCAAGCTCTCTCAATTGTCCTGCTTCCACCCCTCTTAGGGGTGTGGGTAAATTCCAGCACATATCTCCCAGGTTTATTACTCACCATGTTCCTGCCAATCTCGTAGATCCAATCTCCCTCCCTCATGTAGACCCTAACCTCACTGTTCCCTCTGTTACAACTTCCCTGCACACCGGACTCAAAATGTATTCTCCAATCACACACCGGGAGGCCTCCGGCTTCTGCATCCTCTGTGTCCTTTAGGAGAACCACATTACGAACTTCGTCATTAATCAACTTCTGGGATGGAATATATTTTCTCAGCTTATCTCCTTCCTCTACAGGCTTCCTTGTCCTTGGATCAGAGGAAGAATCAGTAATAGGTACTCTCTTTTCTATGGTTCCTGGTTTAATTATTTTAGCTTTAGCTGTGGTGGTTATTGTGAGGTCTGCTTTATCTGAGAGGCTTGCACTCCATGGGACATTTCTTCGTGATTGCACTCCGTTTACCATTGTAGTCATTTCTAGCGAATAGGTCATGTTGGCCTCAAGTGCTTGTTTATTCAGCTCAATATACCAACTACCTGATCTAGCTCTCACCGCTACTTTACACTCAACTACTCCCCACGCAGACTCCCCCGTTCGGAAGTCTCGCGTGTATCCACAAAGTACTTTCTCGTTTCGATTTGGCAAATCGAATTCCAATACTCTGATTGTTCGCTGTGCAATGGTGGCAGTCACATGCTGATTTGGGATTTGTAACTTTACCTTGTCTCCCACCAC
The DNA here is from genome assembly GCF_027409825.1 of Scomber japonicus. Taxonomy (NCBI): domain Eukaryota; kingdom Metazoa; phylum Chordata; class Actinopteri; order Scombriformes; family Scombridae; genus Scomber; species Scomber japonicus. Next base: position 29,713,757 of record NC_070588.1, read on the forward strand.
TTCACCAACTAACGGAGTTTCTTTTAGGTTTTCTGGATCCAGGCTATTTGCCCGTTCTAATTTAACTTGTGCCCTAAAATTTGAGGTCTTTCCCTCATTCTCTCCAAACACCCGTGCAAAATATTCATCATTGGGGCTTCTCTCTCTACCCAGATTTACTTCGATGCTAAGTTCTTGGGTCCCTGTTACGCTTTGTATCTGACATGATTGATCTGCCGTTACTAGTTCCTCTTCCCCTGTTTTAATTTTACATAATGTTGTATCTCCTAGCTCTACGGCTACCTCATACTTCGTTCCTTCTCCTCTTACTTCTTCAGGGATGGGCACTACTCCGATCCACTTCCACATAGCCTGGACAGCTCTTTCCTCTCGTTTGTTAACCTGCCCCTGCCTATCTGTCTTGTGGACATCGTAAGTAATGTCTGAAAATGTTGGCATGGGTTTCAACACAGTGTGGATTGGGAATTTGGTGGTTGCATCATACTTATCTTGGACACGGTTGTGTGCAGTCTCATGGAGCGGCTGTAACTCCGATGGACGTTTATTCGGCCATGCCTCCAGATTCGGGCTTTGGCTCCTTGGTGCAGTTTCCTTCGTCCCCAGGTTGCCTGGTGATTGCAACACTAGGCTGCACATTACTCTCGCAATTAACCACATCATTTTCGTCATTGTTTTTCAGTTTTATACTGCCCTTTGTCTCTTGCTGGACCTTGGTGCAGTGGTTCAGATGATACCACGTCGTGCTTCCTTCGACCTGGACCGCTGTCGGAGTTGCTCTCACCACAGTGTATGGCCCTTCCCTTCTTGGCTCGTGCCACTTCCTTCGGAAGACCTTTATATACACCTGGTCACCTGGAATCACCTGTCTCTCGACCACCTGGTCCTCCGGCTCCTTTGCTTTTTCCTGCAAGTATATAGATCTATGGATGGCAGTTAATTGGTTCATATAGTCAGACATTTCAGTTTGCAGCTGTTCAAGGTTTGGTCCCTTGAAAGCATCTCTCATGTGTGGACAGGGCATGGCCCGCCCTGTTAGCATTTCATGCGGTGTTAGATGCGTGTTTCTGTGAGTTTGCATGCGGTAGCTCATTAGTGCGAGTGGCAATGCATCCACCCAGTTAAGCTTTGTGCTAGCACAGATCTTACTGATTTTTGCTTTCAGGGTTCCGTTGATTCTTTCAACGATACCCTGGCTGGCTGGGTGATACACACTTCCGAGTCTCTGTTTGACTCTCAGATACTGCAAGACTCCTTTCACTACCTTTTGAACAAATGCAGAACCGTTGTCTGAACTGATTTCTGATGGAATGCCAAATCGTGGTATCACCTCTCTGGTGAGGAATTTAATTACGGTGTCTGCCCCTAGAGTTTTGGAAGGTGTTGCTTCAACCCATCGGCTAAACCGATCTATTATCACCAGCATGTATCTCTTCCCATGCACTGGTTTTATCATGTCTACATAGTCCATGACGATGTGTTTAAATGGACCTTCTGGGACGGGGATATGTCCAATAGGTGTTTTCACCCCCTTTCGAACATTGTTTTCGGCACAAATCTCGCATTGATACAGTACTTCTTCAACCATTGCTTGCATAAATGGGGACCAATAACCTTGCTTCCCTATCTTTTTCATCACTTCCCCTCTTCCACAGTGCGCTACGCTGTGGGCTTCTGAAATCAGAATGGTTAGCAAAGTCACTGGTGCGACAATGAGTCCTTCGTGGGACCTCCAAAGACCGTTCTTGTCTTGAGTGGCTCCTCTCTTGAGCCATAGGTTTTGTTCGGCTGGATTAGCTTCTTTCTGTATCAGTATAATGTCTTCTGGAGTAGCCATAGGCTCTATTGACACTACTGGTGCTAGGATTGCTTTTTGACACTTGGAGGCTGCTTTTGCGGCTTCATCCGCGGCGTTGTTGCCTCTTATTACTGCATCATTTCCCTTTCGGTGTGCTTGACATTTGATGATTGCAAGCTCTTTCGGTTGCATCATCGCTGTGATCAGCTCATTTATCTGTTTCTCATGTTGTATAGGTGCTCCATCTGACTTCCTGAACCCTCTCTGTTTCCACAACGCTCCAAACAGGTGACAAACACCGTGAGCATACGCGGAATCTGTGTAGATGTTAGCTGCTCTCCCAGTTGCCAGTTGACACGCCTCTGTCAGCGCTTTCAACTCCGCCAGCTGGGCTGAACATGGTTGGTTACAATTCTCTGCCTTTTCTGTCTCAAAGTCATCACCGACCTGTCTCACTACCGCATAACCGGCATGATTTCCCAAATGGTCTCTGAAACAGGAGCCATCAACAAAGAATATCACGTCTGCATGAGGCAATGGAACTGACTCTAGGTCTGGTCTTAGCTTGGTGTATTTCATTGTTTCTGCAATGCATTCATGTGGCTCGCCCTCATCTTCGAATGGGACAACGTTTGCTGGGTTGGTTGTCATGCATTTTTTGATTGTTATGTCTGGATATGTTAGCAGTGGTGTGTATTGCAGACATCTGGCTTGCGTTATTACAAACTTCCCATGGTTTATTAGTTCAGAGATTTTGTGGTGAGTTAGGATTGTGACAGGATACCCCATCGTTATGGTGGCGGCTTTTTCGTATGCATATTGCACTGCTGCAAGGCCCTGATAGCATGGTGGCCAGCCTTGTACTACATTGTCCAGCTTTGTGCTGTAGTATGCGATTGGTTGTTTCTGGCGGCCGCTGCATGACTCTTGCATTAAGATTGCTGATGCATACATGTCCTGTCTGTTTGAGACATATAGCAGAAATGGTTTGTCGTAATTTGGTGTCGCCAGGGCAGGTGCACTTTGCATTTCTTGTTTCAGTGTTTCAAACGCCACTGTAGCTTCGTTTGTCCATTTCAATGGAGCTTTTAGTAACTGTGTCCCTGTCTCCTTGATAAGATCTCTTAAGGGAGCTGTCTTCTCTGCATAGTTCTCAATCCAATCAGAACTATATCCGGTGAGCCCCAAGAACGTCATCATTTGTTTTACTGTTCTTGGGCGTGGCGCTTTGCTCATTCCCTCTAATTGGGAGGGGGATATTGCAATTGTTCCTTCGGAAATTGTTCTCCCCAAGTATTCAACTTGTGGTTTACAGTACTGCAGTTTTTTCTTGGAGACTTTGTGTCCCCCTTCTGCTAAACATTTTAGCACCTTGACAGAGTCTTGGCGACACTCCTCGAGTGTGTTTGCAGCGATCAATAAGTCGTCAACATATTGGATCAGCGTACTGCTAATTTCAATCCCTTCTAGGTTTTGTTTGAGAACCTGGTTGAACACTTGTGGACTGTGTTTTAGACCTTGTGGAATTCTCGTGTACGTCAATTTCCTGCCCTTGTATGTGAATGCAAACAAATACTGTGATTCTTCGGCTAGTGGGATGCTAAAGAATGCCGAACACAAGTCAATAACCGTGAAGAATTTTGCATTGGCTGGCAAGTTTGTGAGAATTGTTTGAGGGTTTGGCACGTCACCAGGCCAGTCTTGTATAACTTCGTTTATTGTTCTCAAGTCATGCACTAGTCGATATTTAGATTTGTCTGCTTTTAACACCGGAAAGATAGGTGTATTGCACGGACTTCGCGTTTCGACTAGTACTCCTGCCTGTAACAGTCCCTCAATAGTTTTGCTGATTCCCTCGACTGCCTCGGGTTTCAGTGGATATTGTGGTCGGTTGGGCAGATTAACGTTTGGTTTCAAATCGATTCTCACTGGATTTGCTGTTTTTACCAGTCCCACGTCTGTGTCATGTTTTGACCATAAATGGTCAGGGATTACAGGGATACACATTTTGTGTATCAGAAAAGAGAACGTGGAGAACACCAGCAGAGGCGAAAGGTTAGGAGATTGCTCAACATTGCTCAACAGGCCATTATGTCTATTCCACCAAACTCCTAATAAGGAGTTGTTTTTCACCATATCTAGCATTTCCAGGAAGTTCTGGCCACCACCACTTGAGAATAGGATTCCAGGAAACTCAATATTAGCCTGAACATGCCAGGTCAACTTGACCTGGTGCACGAACACAATGACGCATGACACCATACGCAATCAATGGTATAAAGGGTCTGTGAAGGGCGCGCCTCGGGGCTGTTTTACCGTTCGTGTCTATCTTGTTGTTTGTATCGAGTATCTGCAATAAAGATCCCAGTTGGCTGTTCGACGACTTCTGTTCTCCGTCTCATATTTTAGATTACTGAGTTTAGGTAATCGATCAAAGTTACAACATATTGGCGTCACTCCAGTAGTCTCTGAAGGGAAACAACGTTTCGAGGTGTCTCCGGGGAGCGCGTCCCTGCGCGGGGTGAAGGGCCTTTTAACAGGTAAGGCAATTTTTGTTTCATAAAATTCCTTACACCAATTCTGAATTGACCTAAACAAACCCCCCCTAAGGGAACAAAATAAAAAGGGAACAAATTCACTCTACGCAGCCGAGCTCTTGGGAGACATTTCCGTTCTCTCACAGACTGAAAAAAAGAATTTGGCGGGGAAAAGAGAGCAGGAGCCGAAAACACCAACTTCTGTGCACAGAACAGCTGCCAAATACATGCTTACTTAGGAGAGTAAATGCAATTGGTTATGATTGGATTACGTTGTGTCTAAAACAAAACAGCCAGAAATTGACAGGCAGCTGGGGTAAAGTGAGCCTTTGAGAAAGGCAGTTTTGAGACGGGTCAAGAGGACCGCGTTATAGAGCCTAAGAAAGGCAGTTTCGAGACGGGTCAAGAGGACCGCGTTATAGAGCCTAAGAGAGGCAGATCTTTAGACGGGTCAAGAGGACCGCGTACTTGTGAAACGCCTGGGGTAAGGCAACGTGCGGTGAGAAGGAATACCGCAAATTTTGGTTCCGAAGGGAAAGCAGTGAATCGGTCGATAGACCGAACGGTGGTTTTTGGTAGCCTTGGAATAGGCAGTCATGCGGTTTTAGACCGTCGGTCTTGAAGGGAAAAAGGTTGCTGAGTCTGGAAGAGACCAGCAAGGTTTATATGTGTTAAGAGCTGATAGTGATCAGCTGAAGCAGTCTAAAGGGACGTGCTGTTTTTGTGTTAAGAGCTGATAGTGATCAGCGAAAGCAGTCCAAAGAGGGACGTGCGTGTCCGTGTTTGTGTTTATGTGTAAAAGCTGACAGTGATCAGCAAAAGCAGTCCGAAAAGTGACGAGCGTGTCTATGTCTGTTTTTGTGTTCATGTGTGTGGTACCGTGAGTCTTGTTCAAGCCAAAGTGAGACGAAGTGAAATATGAAAAATTGATAAAGCAAAATTTAAATGCACGTTGAGCTCAAACAATAAAAGTATAACCCAGTTGAAATTTGATCAGAGATAAATATACAGAGGAAATATTATAACTAAATTGACCAAAAGGCTGCAGCCGAACAATAACTACATGCGCATAAATATAAACTAATGAATATAGATATACACTAAGCTACACAAATACAAGAGGTTTAAGTGAATGTGTATAACTTGTGTGTGTATAATTTGTGATTGGAAAACAAAATCTCTATGAATGTGATCTGCAGATGTTGTAAGACTCTTGGCTCATAACCAAGAGCGCCGACCGCTGTGTGTGTATCTTGGGGCGTAAAGCCAGAGGAAAGTTAACCCTTAGTTAGGAGCATTATAATATGAGCTACGTGGCTGGACGGGTTAGAAAAGCGTAATAGCCGTGTGAAGAGTGTAGAGGATAAGATTCATGTTTAAGAGTAAAGGCAAGAGTCAGAAGAAGTGTTTCTGTTGAGTACAAAAAGAGCAGTCAGTGGGTAAAGAAGTTGATTGTCCAACAGCTGGCAAGCAACTGACAAAGTTCAGGAAGTGGGACTAGACAGTATAGGGGGAGGAGCCTGAGACACAGACAGGAGCCACTCTAAAAATAACTAGCTGCAGGCTACAAAGTCCCTCCCAGCCCCTCCTTGCGAGCGCACTCAAAGTAGAGAAGCAAACTTTTCATTTTTTCAAAAACTCTAAAACTCAAAGAGCATCTGAGTGATAAAATAAAGCAACAAATTAAATCTGAAATTAAACAATCATACGCAAGTCAGTAAGTGAAAATCTGAAACAATGCTTCCAACACCAATCGCGATTGTAAATGACAAAAATCCGGACATGATAAAGGAGATTCAAAAAATCTCAAAGAAATTTGAAAAACGCACCAAAGACCTACAGTGCCCCTGGCCACAGAATGGGACCTTCGACCTTTGTACGTGCGAACTCTTACAAAATAGAATTCAAGACTACAAATGCAAGGATAAATCAAACAAACGCCAGAAAAAACGAGCATTGGAACTAAAAGTTTTACAGCTGTTCAAAGATGAGGGTGAAACCTACAGAGCCAACCTGAAACAAGGACTGTTAAAACTAAAACAAATCAAAGAAGCCCAGGAGGGCCAGGTAGGCAAACAATTTAACTTAGGTGAGGAAGCTGGACTATATCCAAGCTTAGATGGGTGGATTAAATTTGGCGCAACCATCTCAGATCCTGTCATGGAGATAATGCCGCCTTTCATGGCATACGGGCAGGGAGGGGATGCATCTCACACACGGAGTGGAAGCAAAAACCCCACTCCGAAAACACAAAAGAGCAGCTCTAATGAGTTAGATGAATCAACCATACAAAGCACATCACAGAGCAGGCCAAGAGAAGAGAATAGGGATAAACCCACAGGTTCAAAAGAAGGCAACAGCAGTGCCACCAAAAATCCAAAACCTAAAGAACCAGATGCGAGTGAGCCACAAACCAGTGCGAGCGCAGCAGAGAGAAAAGCATACAAAGAAATTGAAATCTTGCTGGATAAAACACCAGTGAAAGTTCTGATCCCAAAACATAGCAGCACAGATAAGAAATCACGACGCAGCGCTCCAACAATTTTAGACTGTTACAAAGGGAGGAAAGAAGCTACAGAAGGTCAATCATTTTGGATTAATATGCCAAACAGAGCTAATTCAAGTCGCCATAGGATCATGGAGCTTGAGGATGAGTTGGAAAAGCTAGAGGAAGGGTTAGAGGTACAGCCAGAAGGTGAGAGTGATGAGGAACAGGAAGTAGATACAGAACCACTAAAAAAGACGCTCAGAGACAGGAAACTACTGAAAAAACCAGACAGATACAACAATGAGAACTACATGGCTCCAATCTTAATGAAAGGGAATGAGGGAAATTACATACCGTGGCAAACCCTCGATCTGACGGGCCTGATCTCCAACCTCCCAGATATTCATGAGGGGGCGTCTAAATGGATACGGGCGTTCGAACAGGCCACTACGGGCAAACTCATGGCCATCGGCGACATGAAAGCCGTATTTGCCCAGACCATGGGCGTGTCAACTATGGAAAATATGTTGAAACAAAATGACTGTGGGTGGATGGTAAACAATAGGGCAGATGGAACTGAGCTTGATCACTATAAGGGTGCGCTGTGGAAGGCTCTGAGAAGAGAGTATCCATCGCGCGTCGACCCCAAAGCACTAAGGGGGGAACCTCTTAAAGACACTGACAATCCTGCAACGTACCTAAACAACCACCTGGCAAGGTGGAGAAAAGAAACTGAGGCAAACATTGAACAGAGCCCAGTGCTGACAACGCTGTTTAGAGACTCTGTCATTGATGCACTCCCTACACCAGTCCAAAGCAGACTGAGGGATGTGGTGGCATTAACCACCATGCCATACAGAGAATTTTGCGATAATGTAACCCACGCAGTGGAAAGGTACAGGAAGGATGAGCAAAGAATCAGAGATCAGGATAAAGAAATCCAGAGGAAGTTGGCGCAACTCCAGCTTAACGAACTACAGTCCAAAAGTAAACAGAGAATCCAAGCGCCTATCACACCAGGGGACATAAACCCCACGGCAGCAAATATACAGACCGCGCAACAGACACAACCCCCACAGGCACCACCGGTTGTAAACGTCTACCCACAGCCATATCGCCAACAATACAACAACGCGAGACAGTTTGGCGGCCCTCGCCGCGGAACCAACAGGGAACAATTTGGCAGGAGAGGGCCACCGGGAGCATGCTGGCAATGTGGAGAGCCTGGCCACAGAGCAGTGAACTGCCCACAAGCAAACCCCGGACGGGTAGAAGGGAGGGGGAGATCTAGAGCCACTCAGAGAGGGGGGGCGGGTCCAGCCAATCCTTGGGCGGGTCCGAACCACGGTTACTAGGGGTGCCCAGAGAATCCTAAAGGGGAGGGTCAGATGCCAATAGTCACCACGGCATCTGATAAAGAACCAATGCTGCAGGTTCAAATAGAGGATAGGCAAACTCCAATGTTAGTAGATACTGGAGCCGTATACACATGCGTGAGTAACGAATATGCCACCCACCTCCCCATGTCAGGCAAATTTGTCAAGACAGTAGGATTTTCGGGATTAAAGCAGCTAACCCCAACAACAGCTCCAGTACGCATAGTCACAGAAGGTGGAGAAATAAAAATTCCTATTCTGGTCTCGAATCAAACACCAATCAATCTATTGGGAAGAGATGCACTATGCAAATTAAAGGTAAAAATCTGGTGCACTCCACAAGGAGTGTACGTTGACACATCTGGATTGGACTTCCAAATGCATGTGCAAGCTGACTGTGCAAAAGTTTACTGGCTGGGAGATCTTACCGAGCCAGTACAAAAAACATTTGGCAAATGGGAGAAATACATCCGAGCCCAAATTCCAAAAGCGACCAAACCCTTCTCTGACTATCACTGCACAATGTTCTATGATGCATCGTGCAGCAAAATTTTTGAGGAAAAATGGGACGAAAAGACAAAGGACTTGCGCGTCGCCATAGAGTCAAAACACATAATAATTGGGCAAAAAGGGGCAGCCATGAGCGTCGAGCCAAACCCATTTATCACCGAATGGTACAATGTGCCAGAATCCACACCACACATTACCCTACTGGTGAATGAAAAATGTGAATCAAAAGACTTAGGAGTCATGATGAAAATTGCAACACAAACCAATTGGGAAAAAACTGATAACCCATCCATCCTCACATCCAAAGACAAAACCATGATCAAAATCGAATGCACCTCAGAAATGACAGCTGTGCCACAGGTAATCACCACCCCAATTATGTCTAAATCAGAAAACACCGAACCTGACCGCGACGATGAGCTAATAAAAGACATGCTACTCCTGTTCGTGACGCCAATATGTTGTAACTTTGATCGATTACCTAAACTCAGTAATCTAAAATATGAGACGGAGAACAGAAGTCGTCGAACAGCCAACTGGGATCTTTATTGCAGATACTCGATACAAACAACAAGATAGACACGAACGGTAAAACAGCCCCGAGGCGCGCCCTTCACAGACCCTTTATACCATTGATTGCGTATGGTGTCATGCGTCATTGTGTTCGTGCACCAGGTCAAGTTGACCTGGCATGTTCAGGCTAATATTGAGTTTCCTGGAATCCTATTCTCAAGTGGTGGTGGCCAGAACTTCCTGGAAATGCTAGATATGGTGAAAAACAACTCCTTATTAGGAGTTTGGTGGAATAGACATAATGGCCTGTTGAGCAATGTTGAGCAATCTCCTAACCTTTCGCCTCTGCTGGTGTTCTCCACGTTCTCTTTTCTGATACACAAAATGTAGGATTTGCTCCTACATATGTTACAGTATGAGACCACAAGGTGGCGCCTCATTCGTTTACATGTCAGTTTTACGACAGGTCAGAGGGCAAACCAGAAGAAGAAGAAAAGTGCAGTTGAGAAAAAGTAGCCGTTTGTAGCAGTTAGTACCCGTTTGTGCCGCTTGTAGCAGTTAGGATCCGTTTGTGCCGTTTTGTAGCCGTTAGTAGCCGATGTGATGTTTGTTTGTACATATTTTCGTCAGTAAAACCACTGAAACGACATCGAGGAGTCCCAACTCATCTTTATCAGAAGGTTGCAGCTAAGTTCCCATATTGGTGCTTTTATTTTGAAAACAGGAAGCGAACATACCCTCGCTGTAGCTAACTTGAAACCACAGGTGGTGATCTGTGACGTTTGTATATATATTTTTTTTTTTCAGAAGTTATGTTGCATCTTGGGTAATTTGAGTGTGAGTAGTCAGCTCTTGATGCATACTCTGCATTTCTGGAGAATTTAGTAAACCATCCGGGAACTTCTCGCATACTCTAAATGGCATACTACGCAGTTGAAACACACTACATACTTTAAATGATGTCAGAGTTAGTACAAGTAGTCGGAAAGTATGTGGTTTCGAACAGACCCATAGAGTCTGTGTATTTGGAAAAGGTGGTGACTTTGATTGACAGGTGACACTTGGTGGGGGGGGGGGGTTGCCCTGATGATAAATTGTTTGCTGATGGATACTATTACAAGCCAAATAGACATAATCTGGTTATCACAAAATGTAAAATAAAATGTTACCAGGTTAATTAGGTTCCTTGTCAACTAATTTTAATATTTTTTAAGAAAACAATAAACTCTAAAAAGTAGTCATTGAAATAAAGTGTTTAATTTGTAAAACAAGACTGCCATGGTTTCCATTTTTTCTACATAAAATAAAATGTTTTATTATGCCGCCTATTATGCAAAGACAACACACTAGTAGGATGGTAAAATAACGTTGATGTCAGATGCACTTTAAGCAGCAAATTGTTAATTTTCTGCTCTAAAAACAAGCAACATGTTGCGCCCATGTTTGTTGCATTGTTAAGTTTAAGTATTCAACTGCACATAAACCATTTCTCCCATCATACTTCTAAAAGCTCTTCGAGACATGGAGCAGCTCACACACACACCTGTGATGTCTGCCCCGTCCCCCTCTCAGTCAGAGTGAGAGAGAGACAGACAGACAAACACACACACTGCTGTGATAGCTGCTCTGTCCCGCTCTCAGTCGGAGTGAGAGAGAGACAAACGCACATGCATTTGGCATTTGTGTTTTCACTTTCAAAGTGTAAGGCAATAACACAGGTAAGTTAGACGGTTAAAAATACTTACTGATCTCTCACGGAGCTGCGTTATTGTTGGCAGTCTTCCAGCTGCACAGTGCCAGTGAGGGAGGGGTGTGCGCTTCACATACTCCCCAGCACCTCCAACGGTATCGCGCCTGTCTGTAAATCCGTCTGGGGGAAAAAAAATATATATATATATATATATTTATATATCGGCGAACGCACCCGCGCATCGGCCCGATGCCGATACCAGTAAAAAACGTGAATATCAGCCCGATGTATCGGTCGACCCTTAGTTGAGAAGAAAGTACATTACACTTGATACTGACAAGTAAGATGTACTTCATACTTGAAACCAGAATATGATCAGGGTGACTTTTGAACACTAGAAATAAATCATGTACTCATCCTGGCAGCAGCCCCGTGGCACTCAAAATTTCACTGGGATTTTCTAGTATACTGTGTTGTTTAGCATAGCTTCAAAGAGGCTACTAGAAAGAACTGTTGCAGCTCAGGTCCCCCCCCCTCTGTCTGACAACAATCTCTATGAACAATTTCAGTCAGGCTTCCGTCCCCACTGAGACAGCCCTAGTGAAAATCACAAACGACCTCCTGATGGCATCTGGACTTGTCTCCATTCTGGTTCTCCTCGACCTGAGTGCAGCTTTCGACACCGTTTCTCATGACATTCTCCTGGACAGATTAGCCTCCATTGGAATCACTGTCATCCCTCTGGCTTGGTTCACATCATATCTCTCTGGCCACACACAGTTTGTTCAAATCAAGAACCTGAGATCCGGCTCCTCTCCAGTCTCTAGTGGTGTTCCCCAGGGCTCTGTCCTTGGCCCCCTCCTGTTCATTATTTATCTTCCGCCTCTTGGTCTCATTCTCAGGAAATCTGACATACAATTCCACTGTTATGCTGATGATACCCAACTCTATCTTTCCACTAAGCCTACTTCCACTCTGCCAGGTCCTCCTCATCGGTACCAGATCAACCTTAGCAACACTCAACACTCAACACTTTCTCCATGTCCATCAACAATTCCACTTTTCCTCCATCCCCTCAGGTAAAGAGCCTGGGTGTCATCCTGGACAGCACGCTATCTTTCGAAGCCCACATCGATAACGTTACTCGGTCTGCATACTTCCATCTACGTAACATCAATCGTCTCCGTCCCTCACTTTCACCAACCTGCACCGCTATCCTGGTAAACACCCTGACCACATCCCGTCTGGACTACTGTAACTCTCTCCTCTTTGGTCTTCCGCGGAAATCTCTCCACAAACTCCAACTGGTACAGAATGCGGCTGCTCGTATCATAACCAGAACTCCCTCTATTGAACACATCACTCCTGCCCTGCTGCAGCTTCACTGGCTCCCTATCAAATCCTGCATTGACTTTAAGATTCTACTCCTCACGTTCAAGATCCTTCACAACCTGGCACCATCATATCTCTCTGAACTTATTCACATCTACACACCTTCTCTAACTCTCCGATCCTCCTCTGCCAACCAGCTCTTCGCCCCATCTGCCAACTTACAGTATCAACCATGGGGTCAAGAGCTTTCAGCTGATCTGCCCCCCGCCTCTGGAACTCTCTCCCACCAGACATTCGCACTTCAGACTCTGACTCCACCTTTACATCCCGTCTGAAAACGCACCTATTCAGAGTGGCCTACTCTGTCTCTCACTAACTATGCAATTTTCATTCTTGTTTATTTATTGTACTAATGCACTATGTAGTCACATTCATATTTATTCTTTATCTTTGCACTAAATGTCACCTGATTTATATTGTTTGATGTGCTGTTGTTGTGTTATATGTGCCTTGTAAGGTGACCTTGAGTGCTTTGAAAGGCGCCTTTAAATAAAATGCATTATTATTATTATTATTAAATAGACCCTGTGATTGGCCCAGAAAGAGGTCAAATTGACTCCTAAAATGGGCTGCTGGTGATGTATTAATCAAATTCCTCCCAGTCTCCTCTCCTAAGTGGAAATGACCATTCCAGGTATGAATGACAACAGCATCAGTGGTAAAGGGCATGGAGAGAGCCATGTGGGTTCATGCCAGCCACTGTAAGTGTGTGTACCAGTGTGTAGGATCCATAAAACAGTGTGTAGGATCCATACTAAAGATATACATGTGTACAAAAGCCAAAAATGGCTTCTTCATAAATCACAGCACACCAGGTAATGTGTGCATGTGGTTCAGCCTTGACCAATCACTGTTGGGAGTCAGTATATCTTCAGTCTCAATGTCACTTGAACAACAGCTGTGCACAGATGTTTGCTAATTGCTAACTTAGTTGGTTAACTCAGACTGATGTCTTGTCTTAAAAATTGGTTTGATAAACTGCAGCTTTTCAAGTGTCAGATAGAGCTGCTTCCCTCATAGATCTATTAATCAACTATAAATATAACATAATGTATATCTATTGTATTGTATCTATTATATCACATGAGACTCTGCCTATTCTACCAAAATATTAACAATCAGCATTTTGATATTCACATTTTTTTAATTTTTAGACATTAATCCACCAATCAAAGCACATACTGGGTCACAGATTGCTATGGTAACAGAGAAGATGGTGACAGAGGTGATAATGTGTCACGGATTTCTAATAAAATGTTGAGGCCTGATGTTATGTATGACATCACTCACTGAGTGTCTGAAGATTTAAAACAATACACATAACTGTGAAAATGTGAAAATGTCATGAAACTTGTTCTGTGATTGTTTGAAGAAGAGTGGCTTTGACTGTTTCTTCTAACAGACTTCCATCATAACAAAGGTTCAAACAAAGCTGAGTATTTTTGAAAATTGTATTTTATTTTATCGCTTATGATACTCTATATACTCTAATATAATACTTTAATAATACTAAAATAATATTGACTAATTAAATATTTCCCTGATAAAATTTGGTGACAATTTAGAATGTCCAATTAACCTAACCTGCATATCTTTGGAGTGTGTGGGGGGAACCGGAGCACCCGGAGGAAACCCACGCAAACACGGGGAGAACATGCAAACTCCACACAGAGAGAGCCTAGATTCAGAACCAGGACTTTCTGCTGTGAGGACACAGTGCTAACCACTGAGCCTTCGTTCTGCGCCTGTGTATATGTGTGTGTGAAGATCTTCATCTCTGACTTTCCTCCTCATCGTCGACACCGGTCCAGCAGGAGCACATGTTCCTCCTCACCCAAGAGCAGAAGCGCCGGAAGCAGTTCTTCTTCTTCTTTTTCTCCTGTGGCTGCTGCTGTTGGGTCTTACTTGTGGTCGCAGTGAACAAGTCATAAACAGACTTACCTCTTGTGGTGTTGGATTCTTGACTCCCTAGTCCCACAATGTTTTCTGGCGCAGCAGGATGAACCATGATGACGGGTCCTTCGATGTCCATGGTGTTGTCTTCCTTCACATCAGATGAGTCATCAGCCTTGGATTCAGACTCCAATGTTGCTGTGTTTTCAGGCGCAGCAGGATGAACCATGATCACAAGTCTTCTTGGTCGTGTTGTAGATGGCCTGTGGTGGTCTCCTTTAACGTCCATGGTGTTGTCCTCCTTCACATCAGGTGAGTCCTCAGCCTTGGATTCAGACTCCAATGTCACTGTGTTTTCTGGTGCAGCAGGACGAACCATGATCACACGTGGCATTTTTGGTGTTGGAGTGTGCTGGTCTGGCTTGATGTTGGTGGTTCCATCTTCCTTCACAGAGGCAGGAGGGTCACTGGTGGGACCCTCAGATTCTGCTTTGCAGTCCTCACTGTTGCAAGCCTCATCCACTGATGTCACATGAGTCTTTGCTCTAAAAACACAAACACACACACAGTTAAAACATTATCCTTGATTGTGTTATGAAAGAAATGTTTCTCTTCTATCTGACGGATGATGATGATAATCAGTGAAAATCATCTTACCCTGTGTTGCTTTCTGTCCCCCTATCTGTTTCCAGGCTAGCTGTGGCTGCTGAATGCTGCTCCTGGTTGCTTCTGGTCTGGTCCTGGTCCTTCGACGGTTGAGCAGCTGCCGACTCCGATGCTTCATCACTATTAAGAGACAAACCCTTATTGTTATATTGATGCAAATCCAAAGAAATTCACGTCTGACAACATATATTCAGATCACTAGCAATATCACTTATATCTCAGTACACACAAACAAACACGCTTACCAAAAGGTTGGGTCAACCGCTGATATGAAAGGGTGCTTGAGGATTAGACTGGCAGTGATCCTGTCAGCCTGATCCATTTGGAGCATTCCCTTTAGCAGATCTATCATCTGGTCCTGATCCTTTTCATTAAAGTCTTTCACCAAAGGAACCTAGTAACAGAAACAATAGTTAGACTCCACCAGCAGTAAACTTGAACATATGATTCATTAAAAGACATGAACTAATGATGACAATGATAGCTAACCATCCACTTAACACTTACATAGTTGATATGATCCAGTGAAGGAACCGGGTATCTCCTGTGCTTCCGTGAAGTGACACTTGGTCCATAGAAGTGTAGAGGTGTCTAAAAGAGTTAAAAATAGCACATGAAGTTCAACTGCTTAACTGTTAAATGTTGGAAATATGAAACAAGTCATCTTAATTAAAGAAGAGATTGGTAAAATATTATGGTACCTTGAGATGCCAGCCTCCAAACGTCTTCCTGAAGTACAGCGATGACTTTAATTCTTGAGCCTTGTTTAGTAGAAGGTCTGATGGTGGTCCCAGGAGGGCAACCATGAATCGGATCTGTAGATAAAGCACAACATCACAATAAGATTTTTGTTTAGATGCTATTACTAAAACTTTACTTAAACTCACTTTACTAATGTAAAGAGTAATGTATAACCTTGATCGATACTTTTAACCAGTCATTCTTTAAATAGCAAACTAAGGTTATACATTCAGGATGAGTACATGTAACAGTACTTGATCTATTAAAAACAGAGTAGATAGAAAGCAGAGAGTACAGTATAGGATAGAAGTGACTTACTGTTTCGTATTCATCAAACCCTGGAAACGGTGGAAAGCTTAGGATCATGTGGGCCATTACGCATCCCAATGCCCACACATCAATGGCCTCTGAAAATGGAAGGCCTAAAAGGATTTCTGGAGACCTGAATGTGGAAGAAAAGCAGTACACAGAATGAGGAACAGTGTACAATCCAGCACAGGAACTAAATAAATATCAAAATATGGACAGGAAGCACACAGCTACTTATAATAAAACTGCTAAACTATAAACTAACTCCAGTAGAATATACAATAATGATCAATATCTATATAGAGCTTACCTAAAATGAAGGGTCTGTGCTCTCATGCCCTGCCTGATCTTGTGTTTGGGCAAAGTCAAGCCAAAATCTATGAGCTTGACTCGAATTGGTCTTATCTGATGATCCACGACCATTATGTTGTCCGGTTTTATATCTGAGTGGACGAGATTCATAGCCGAGAGTGCGTCGATTGCTGTAGCCAACTGAAAGTAGAAATAATGTCAGTAACAAGGTCAGTAATAAGATCAGTAATATAACATATATGTATGTAGTATGTAGCATAGTTTCAAAGTGTTCAGTGCTATGTTTGCTGTCTGGTAGTACTGTACTCATACCTGCTGGACGATACTTCTGATGTCACTTGTAAATAATGGGTGATGGTCATATATATAATCATGTAAATCCATATCCAGGTGCTCAAACACCAATGCCGTTCCACAATTAGTTTCAAGAGTGCCAAAAAACGTCACAATGTTGAACTCGTTCATCATGTGACCTGTCAAGAATTCGAGCACTTTAACCTGTAGATAAATTTAAAAGGATTAGTTGTTTACAGGTGGTTAATATGTTAAAAGTCAGAAGAAACAGTTGTACAGAAACGCAGAGCTGTAATGCTTCAATCTCACTACAGATAGTTATTCACTACGTCTTTACAAATTAAATTATTGCCTAATAGTTGCCTTTTTGCACCTGTTATTACCAAATATAACTTAATTCGGGGTACCCAGTGTCAATGTATAAAGTAAAAAATAATAATGAAAATCATATTTCTTACCTCCCAGCTCAGACTGATGGGGTTGGCACCTTTAGGGATCTTGACAGCCACAATGTCCTGTGTATCCTTTTTTAAACACTGCAGCACTTTACCAAACCCACCCTCTCCCAGAACCTTCAGGAACTGATAATTTTCTGGGAGTTGAACTAAAATGTTCTTTGCTTCTCCTTCTGCCATTTTTTTCTTCTCAGAAGACTAAAAAGAAATTGGAAATGTTAATTTCATTCACTTTAAAGGACAACAACGTTTTAATTTATTCAACTACAGCTTAACATAGATTGTCTGAGCTTCGACTGCTGTCAAAGCTAAAATACACACTACGCAGCTCCTTTAAATGACTGAACAGATCTTAACGTTGTACATTTCTGTCTTCTGTCCACCTGCTTGTAAATTAAAGTGTAACTGGAGTTCATAAATGTTGCTACATGTTTCTACATTAAAGACAAAGATAGATAACTTACCTGTATCACAGAAGTTGATTTACAATCTGCTTCTTCAGATCACTTACTTGTTAATTTGAGTGTTGTTTGTTCAACTGCTTCAAATTAAATGAGTTCACACAGATGTCTGCTTATATGAAGGGTTTTCAATGTGTATGACATCACATTTTTCCTTTGTGACATCACATTATTTTGTGACATCACATTGTCACAGCAACATGACATCATGTTAACTTGAGTTTTGAAGGCCTAACACCATCATAGCATGGTATAGAATAGAACTTCAGTTTAAATCAAATTAAAGCACTGAACCACGTACTCTTCTGCAATAAGAGTTTTCACTGTAATATAATTATGAAGAATGGTGTGTCAATACAACATGTAGAATAACTAGTATGGTACAACAGTATATAATCAGTATTGTATGTTCAGTATTCTCAGGCGTCCAAGTGTTATATTAATCTATATATAAAATGCCGCTGAAACAAAAAGCCCAACAAATTAACATTCATCATTTGAAAGTTTCTCTGTGCTCACTAAAATACAGTTTTAAGGGCCTGCCAGCATGATATGCACTCTAAAACCAAACCAAGAATGATGACTGTATTTCAAGCTGTCTATAAATATAATTGTATGTATGCTAATTGCTAACTTAGTTGGCTAACTCAGACTGATGTCTTATCTTAAAGTCTGTGTAAAGTAAGAATAAATGTGTTCTGAGTTTGACATAACACAGAAAAGTGTGTTGTTAAACACCCTGCCAAATTTGAATGATTAAATAATCGCCAAATATATGAAATTGGGCTTCAAAATTGTGTAAAAATCAGCCTATTTCTCTGCTCCCAAACGCTGTAGGAGTGCCCGCAGAGTTTGCTGAAACCCCGCCCCCTACCAAGTGTCATCTGTCAATCAAAGTTACCACCTCTACCAGAAACATGGGCGCTAGGTCTGATAGCTTTCTGCTGCTAACACAACAGCTAGCTCGGCGGCTAACTTGGCAGCTAGCTCAGCAGCTAGCTCGGCGGCTAACTGGCTACCTGTAGACTAGTAGTGTGCGCTAAATATATTTATACCGCTACAGCCTGAACACAGAAATCTTGAAACACAGTTTGTGAAGCCTAGCGCCACAATTCAAATCTAAATGGTTGAAATGCTTTTTACACCTTGAAATACATTTATGACCTATTTAGAAGAAAATGTCTGAATTCACTTTACACAGTTTTTAAAAAATGGTGTGATAAACTGCAGCTTTTCAAGTGTCAGAAAGAGTTTTGAAAACGACTTCAGTGAGATCTACCTCTGGCACAAGCACTCATTCATGTCTGTCTTCCACACCCACATTCAAGCCATGGAAGAGGAGAACAACTCCATTATGGAGGTGAAGAAAATATTGAACAGTGTCCACACCATTCTTCCTGAACGCAAGAGCAACAGCTTCAAGTCCCTTAAAGTTAAGGGACTACTGGCAGAAAAGCACAGAGATGGACTTGGTGAGGGCTGTGACCAGTTCTGTGCTGATGTGCAGGGCCTGTACAGAGAAGTGGATGAGTCCCATGGAAGAGTTCTCGACATTTATGTGGATGAATCTGAGTGAGCCACCAGATTGGAATGATGTGGAGGCCTGCATCAAGTACCTTGGAGAGAAGGGGGTGCCAATTGATGATGTCAAGTGTTTTGACCAGGTCACCAATCTGAAGAAATTCACAGAAAGGTGCAACAGTGATGAGGAGTTCATTGGCCTGCAGGTGCACCAGAAATGGACCAAATATTTTGAGAAGGCCAAAAGCATTGCATGTTACTCAGAACTACTGAAGATTGCACAGTTTGTCTTTGCACTTCCCTCTCACAATGCAAATGTTGAGAGGGTTTTCTCACTGATGCAGAGCCAGTGGACAAAGGAGAGGAACCAGCTCTCTGTTGCATCACTGAAGGGGATTCTATTTGTGCAATACAATTTCAAGGAATATTCTTGCAAAGACTTTCATGCTTACATGTTGAGCAACAGAAAACTGCTGGGAAAGATCAGCTCTACAGCAAAATATGGATGGGCAGACAAGGATGAAGAAGAAAACCAGGATGAAGAAGAGAACTAAAGGCTGAAGTATGTATGTCAAATATTCTATCCATACATATAAACTTTAAATATATTAAAATTATAAGGAATCTTTGAGTAAGCTGCGAGTATCATTTAAGTAGGCTATCTCGTGGCTGGGCCGTGTGTCCTCTTTTTTGGAAATCAAAATATGGTCACCCTAATATATGAACTGTAAATATAACATAATGTCATACCAAATGAGACTCTGCCTCTTTTACCAAAACATTAACAAAGGAAATGTCAATTTAATTTTTAAATGTTTGTAATTATTGATTGACAGCATCACTGAGGTACTTAAGACAGCTTTGTTGCAAAGGTCCCACGCCATTTGATGTGATAACGTTTGATTGTTTGTGAACTATAAATGATGATAAATCTCTCAATGGAGCTGAGGAGAATTCTTGTGAGACATTTCACATTACAGTAATTTGATCTACTGTTAATATCAAAATGTTGATTAGAGTCCAAAATGTGTCTCTATAACTAATGAATGAGTTATTTTAATTCATAAACTGTTCTTTGAACCTAACTTGAATTTTAATGATTATGAAATGATGAAACAAGCACAAAATGTCCCAGACATTCTTTCATTGCTGGGTGGTTGACATAAACTCAAATCCAAAGTGGAAAAAAATATATTTCTAAAATGTATGTCAAATGACATATAATTGTATTGCTTAATATGTGAATAACTCCAAACTGAATGTTATGGAAAATCCGTGTATCATTTGTTCTTTCTATTTTCGATTGGAAATCGGAAATCAAAAATCAAAAAAGGAAAAAGTGACAAATTATTTTGTTTTTTGTTTTTAAATCTAACACAAAAAAAGAAAAAAATGTCTGGTATTTCATATTTAAATTTTAGCCTCAAATAAAAAATACGAAATGGAAAAACGGACGACAGGACTGAATTTGATTTTAATATATAATTGGTCGTGACCCGGAAGTTTGGTAATGAGCGTTAGCGTTAGCTTTCTAGCCGCCATTGATCTGGACCACGTGCCATCAACCATCGACCATGGAGAGCTATGTGCTGTTTAAGGGAACAAAGCGTGTGACGCTAAAAGAGGAGGACAAGATTTTTCAGATTACATAAGATTATTCTTCTTTCTGCTCACTTTCCATGAGATTTGGGAGGTTTTTGTTTTTATTGTAGCTTATTAAAATGCAAGATATTTTTTCTGACTGATTTTGCCCAATATCGCCGTGTATCTCGCTTTCGGAGAAGTTTCGCTTCTTTCCCCCGCCCTCCCCCCTTGTCTTTGTTGTCACTTTGTTGCAGCTCCACAGAGGGCACGTGGCTAATTAATATGCACATGCTGACCATATATGGTTGTGTCCAGGCGTTCTGGGGGCAGAGTATGAGGTGTGATATATCAATGGAAAATTGTGAAATTGTCTTTTCGCCGTATGCAAAAATGTAGTAGCAGTTTTACACCCTTTTTGATAAATGAGGCCCCAGATTTGTAAGTATATATTTACAATGACCAGTTACCCTCACTCATGTAAACCTATCAGTGGTGTTGAGGAGTTTGTCGGTTTGTCCTCGCGTGTTCTTTTAATGAAATATAAGGAGAAGCATTTTAGTTCAAAACAATCAGTTTTATTTTAACACCAGTAGAATGTGCAATATTACAGAGCTCTGGGTCTGACTTATAGTATCCCTGACAAGCAACAGAATGTTCATCAGTTCACGAAGTCTAACTAACTATCTCTTCCCTGACCCAGTGTTTTAAAGCGTACAGAGCAATAGGTGTAACGCAAGGCGGCTCTTCTGATTGGCTCAAGACGTGTCATTCATTCTCCTCGTAATATCTGACTCCATCCGTTGTTGTGACGCCTTAGGGCCCAACCTGAAACACAACTGTTAAGAGACAAACATCCTACTTTCTCATACTTGCTGAAAACACATTCAAGGTCATCTTTTCACTCTCTGTACTTTTCCACTTCAAGTTACCTTGTGTTTTTCTTCTGGTACAGTGGTGTGACTCTGGCTAAGACAATGCAAGCATTCACTTCTTATCACTTATAAAAACCCTTATTAATTAGTGCAACATAGTTCCCTTTAATCATCACAGTCATTTCCCGTATACTCAGCAGATTAAACAATGCAACAGTTCAAGGCTATATGAAAATAATATAACAACTTACAACTTATATAACAACAATATATTGACACTCTTACTATAATGCTCAAATGCATGCAGAGGTGTGTGTGTGTGTGTGTGTTAGCACAGTGTATGTGTGTAAAGGGCTGTAGTGTAGTGCATGTTGTACGGCCTTGTGCTCTGTGTGTGTCTGTCTGCTTACATCTCCTGTCACACTTGATACTGACCATTAAGATGAACTGAATACTGCAAAAGTAAAAGTTATTTAGTTAGTGTTAGTGCAATTATCAAAACCAGAATATGATCAGGGTGACTTTTGAACACTGGAAATAAATCATGTATTCATCCAGGCAGCAGTCCAGTGGCACTCAAAGTTTGCATATAATATTAGTAATAAAAACAATAAAACAACAGTGGGTCTTGCTGTTTGCTTTCTAAAGATAACAATCTCCGTCGTATTTTGTGGCTTGTTTCTCAGCTGTTTATAGTCCCACAGGTATCCATGTGGTTATCATTTTTTGCTTAATTTGCACTTTTTAAAGCACAAGCATCACCTGACGCAGGAATTCATGATACGGGCTATGATAAATTCTCTCTGCTGTGCGCAGAGCCATTTCTGGGTCACATAAACCGACCAATTAAATATTAAAATCAAATTCAGTCCTGTGGCCCGTTTTTCCATTTCGTATTTTTTATTTGAGCCTTTTCTTTTTTTGTTAGATTTAAAAACAAAATAATTTGTCACTTTTTCCTTTTTTGATTTTTGATTTCCAATCGAAAATAGAAAGAACGAATGATACACAGATTCGTGTATGTTCTGGTATTTGGATTTTTCGTTCATGAATGGGAATTAAAAAACAAAAAATTGGTTTATTTGATTTTCGTTTTGAAATACAAAAACAAAAATTGAATTACAGTGATGGCCGAAAGTATTGGCACCCCTGCAATTCCGTCCTATAATACTCAATTTCTTCCAGAAAATGATTGCAATCACAAATTCTTTGGCATTAATATCTTCATTTATTTTTCTTGCAATGACAAAACACAAAAGAGAATGAAAAAAAGTCAAATCAAATATTATTTTACACAAAACTCAAAAAATGGGCTGGACAAAAGTATTGGCACCCTCAGCCTAATACTTGGTAGCACAACCTTTAGACAAAATAACTGCGAACAACCGCTTCCGGTAACCATCAGTGAGTTTCTTACAACGCTCTGCTGGAATTTTAGACCACTCTTCTTTGGCAAACTGCTCCAGGTCCCTGAGATTTGAAGGGTGCCTTTTCCAAACTGCCATTTTGAGCTCTCTCCACAGGTTTTCTATGGGATTCAGGTCTGGACTCATTGCTGGCCACTTTAGAAGTCTCCAGTGCTTTCTCTCAAACCATTTTCTAGTGCTTTTTGAAGTGTTCTTAGGGTCATTATCCTGCTGGAAGACCCATAACCTCTCAGGGAGACCCAGCTTTCTCACACTGGGCCCTACATTATGCTGCAAAATCTGTTGATAGTCTTCTGACTTCATAATTCCATGCACACGGTCAAGCAGTCCAGTGCCAGAGGCAGCAAAGCAACCCCAAAACATCAGGGAACCTCCACCATGTTTGACTGTAGGGACCGTGTTCTTCTCTTTGAAGGCCTCATTTTTTTTCCTGAAAACTCTGTGTTGATGCCCTTTCCCAAAAAGCTCTACCTTTGTCTCATCTGACCAGAGAACATTCTTCCAAAATGTTTTTGGCTTTCTCAGGTAGGTTTTGGCAAACTCCAGCCTGGCTGTTTTGTTTCTCTGGGTCAGAAATTGGGTTTTCCTGGGTCTTCTACCATAGAGTCCTTTTTCATTCAGACGCCTGCAGATAGTACGGGTTGATACTGTTGTACCCTCGGACTGCAGGGCAGCCTGAACTTGTTTGGATGTTAGTCTAGGATTTTTTTCCACCATCTGCACAATCTTTCGCTGAAATCTGTCATCGATTTTCCTTTTCCGTCCAGATCTGGGGAGGTTAGCCACAGTGCCATGCTCTTTAAACTTCTTGATGACACTGCGCACAGTAGACACAGGAACTTCAAGATCTTTGGAGATGGACTTGTAGCCTTGACATTGCTCATGCTTCTTCACAATTTTGTTTTTCAAGTCCTCAGAGAGTTCTTTGGTCTTCTTTCTTTTCTCCATGCTCAGTGTGGTGTGTGTGTGGCACAGGACAGAGGTTGAGTCAACTTCAATCCATTTTAACTGGCTGTTGGTGTGATTTAGTTATTGCCACCACCTGTTGTGTGCCACAGGTGAGTACCAGGTGCCGTTATTTATTAATATTAGAGAAGCAGCACATGATCTTTCAAAGGGTGCCAATACTTTTGTCCACCCCCTTTTTATGTTTGGTGCAGAATTATATTCAATTTGGCTTTTTGACAATTCTTTTTTGTGATTTTTCATTGAAGATAAATTAAATGAACATTTTAATGTCAAAGCATTTGTGATTGCATTCATTTTTTGGGAGAAATTGGGCCTTTTTTGACGGAATTACTGGGGTGCCAATACTTTCGGCCAGCACTGTACACTGCATTTTTCTTTCATTTTCATTTTCTATTACATATAACAAAAATAAATTCACTAGTCAACAGGATCGAAAAAATGGACCAAAAACAACCATTTATTCATATTCTCGCACCGGAAGCTAGGCAAGAGCGCATGTCCAGGAGTGAGACAATTAAGGAGAGTAGGCTAATGACGGAGACTTCGAAGAGGAAAATGGACCAGTATGTCGTGTTCAGAAAGAGCAAGAGAGTTTGTCTTCGCGATGAAGACATGACTGCTAGTAAACTTAGTCGGATCTTCCAGGTAAAAACTTTTTTTTTTTAAAATAAAATAAAATTCAGGTTACCTAGATCTGCATGCTACTACCCTACTGTGCGCCAATTTTTACTTCAAATTTAGAATTAATGTAATTTGAACAGTTGGCATTCGGAGAAGTTTCCTCACAGTAACATTAGATTGAATAATTATGTTTTGAAAAAAATGCTAATAACGTTAATAACACTAACATTAGCTGATAATGTTATTTGACTTGTGTATTTCTTAGGTCTCAAGTCACAGTCTGTACTTTATAGACGACACGAATGTGGCTATATTTCCCGGGGAATCATCCGGCGTCTTCAACTCTATCGACCTAAATCCAAGGGGTCATTATGAGGTCCACGGCGAAGAAGACGATGTCGCCTGAGCATCGAGCGCACCGGGGCAACGCTTTGCCTTCACACGACCACCTAGTAGTACAGTTACCAGTGGTTCACAGCGGGTTGCCTCAGCCCTCCCCAGAGCCACTGTTTCCAAAACATTTCAGAGGTAACTTTAAAGTCACGTATTGAATGACTATGAAACCAGAAATAAGATATACAATAGATTTTATTGCACACAAGCTAGTTAAGATCTGATTATGGGGTCAGATATAGAGTGGATGTTCTGAGTTGTTAAGAATGGCCTTTAACATCCTCAATGTGGGGGAGATGCACACTGAAGATGTCAAAGGCCATAACAACTCAGAACACCTGTACTGGTGGATGGCTCCTCTCTCTTCAATGATAAATAAAGAAGATCCTTATACCAACAGCCATCAGGCTTTTAAATGCTTTTAATACTTCTTCTAATATATGAGCTGCCTGACAAATTAAGTTCTCTTTGGGATTAATACAATTATTATCATTCTTATATCCACTCCATTAGCCATTCTTTGTCTCATTTGTAGACTCTATTATCTAGTTATTGTTGATATACAAAGTGGTGGAAAGTAACTAAATAATTTTATTTAAGTACTGAGTATTTTAATTTCCTTCTTTACTTCTACCTACCACTACATTTCAAAGGAAATATTGAACTTGTTACTCCACTACATTTATTGAAGCTATCAGTTCCTACATAAGACCATTAAGCATTGCTAGGTGTCCGTCTCCCGTTCGTGTCTTGTGTGATGTTATTCCCTGTCTTGTCATGTCTGGCGTGTTCCTTTTGTGGGAATTTGTTTCGTGTTTTATTTTGAAGTCTGTGTCTTCCCTCTGTGTTCATATCAAGTTTCCCCGCCTCTTGTGATTATCTTATGTGTCTCACCTGTTTTGATTACCCCTCGTTTCTCCCTGTGTGTTTAAAACCTGTGTTTTCCCTTTGTCTTCATTGGATCGTCTGTTGACTTGTCATTTGTCCCTGCTTGGCCCTCGTGTGCTGTTCCTCCAGTGAGAAAAAAAATCTGATATTCTTCTAGGTCAGTGTTCCTTGCTGAGGTGGTTGGTGGGAAGCTGAATCCTAGCAGAATGGTGGTGGTGAGGTTTTTAGAGTGCGAGGCTTCTCTTCAGGGGATTGCCACAAAAGTACAGGATGCCATTGGAAGTCATGAGCCCTTAATATTGACTGATGTGCAGGTCAACGCCATTGTGGAGTCAGAGGGAACAACAGGTGGATAACATAAATTATTGTTGTGTTTCTCTGTCTTGAGTCTATGCTTTTTTTGATTACAAATGAGTGAACCACTTCAGTTGTAATGGTTTTTCCTGGCTTCCACTCCTGCTCCAAGGGTCGCCTTACTGGAAACAAAACGCAAGAAAGATTCTTGCTGTTCCAGAAAAGGACTTCAGAGAGCTGCAGGGCACCAAAAGGAGGAGAATGAGGTAAGGTCATCTCATTTACACTGAAATGTATGTGTTCCTTTTTTTGTTGTTTGGTTTTTCTGTTAGACTTATCATTACATGATTTTTCAGACAATTTTGCCATTGCTGCTTCTGTATACACCATACATAGGATTATTTGGCATTCCCACATACTAATACTCTGTCTGCCGCTAAGGAACCAACTCCCCACTTAAAGTATGAAAGCCTGTCGACCTCATATTTCCATATTCAGGAATGGAATTTTTCACCTCTTACTAATTTTAGTGTTCTGTATCTTTTTCCTAAATTGCAGCCCTGACCTGGCAAAGCTACATTCATAAATCAAATACTTATTATTATTTTTTAGTCTCTTTTCTAAACTTTCAAACCAAAGGTTAAGCTTCCACCCCACCATCACCAATCCTGTTCACCACATCCAGTACATATCTAGCCTGTGTGTTTCGTTTTATCCCCTGTGTAACAGCCGAAAAGATGAAGATGTTGGAGGCATTACAGAGGTCACAGAGAGAATTGAAGACCTGGTACTTGCATCTCAGAGTCTCTCGGATGTCACTTCAGCAATCAGGGAGCTCACCAGTCTGACTGCAGCTCAAAGAGTGCTGACTGAGCAGAGGTTCTCCTGCGTTATTTTCTTAAGTAAGTATCCAATGGATCTATTTTATATGGTGTGCCAAATTTAAGATTTACAAAAACATTTTTTTTATTTCTAACATTATCTAACCAAGGTCAGCTGTGTGCCAGCCACTTCATTTTTTGTAATACAACAGACATTTTTATAATCATCAAAGTTGTGTAAAAAAATATAACACTCCAATACACCAAGAACATTTTATTGGGGACACACTTGCAGAAAATGACTAGTTTTTCTCATTTTGTTTTTTAGAGTTCATCGGGGAGCCGGTCTTCACACAGTGTTGCCAAAGCATCATTGGCTGCAAAACTTGCAGCAGACAACAGCATGTGTGAAGTTAATGGCCTGTCGGAGGCATTTTCTGTTCTAAGGTCCTTTTATGAAGAGGACCAATTTTTTTCATTTATTTACTCACAAACAGGCAGGTATTTGAGTTTTTTGTGATGAAAATTGGGTCAAAGTTCAAATACAGCAAATTGTGTTTTTACACATTGCGCCGAGTTGTCGTTATAAGAAAGAGAAGTGCCTCTTTGTATGGTGCGAAATCATTGTTGACTGCTCTAGAGAACAATGCAGAAATGTCAGAATATGTGTCTGCAAACTGATTCTCAGCCAGTACTTTGTCTTGTTCTGTTAAAAATGGATCTACTCCAAAGGTAGATTGTGGTGTCAGTGAGGATCCCAGCTGTTGTCTGTATAGGTCTGCTGCTTCAACTGAATGAGGCAACAGCTCCTGTGGGATTTTTTTGGGACACCCACTGCCAGCCAAGTCATTTGGTATACCTTTACCTGTAAAATAAAGAACATATGTTGACCGTGAGACTTGTGTGCCTGTAGTTATTTTAATGTTTGCAAAACTGATTTATTTCACCTGGAATTCGGTGAGCATTCCAAGACTCTACCACTCTTGTAAGACCAATCTGGCACAGCTGACCAGTCATGCAGGACACACGGTATCTGACAAGGTTGTCATCCATGTCTAGTTCTTCCTGATCCACCAACTGCAGAAGGGCTGTCTTCAGGGGGTAGTTGACATGATTATTGACCTCAGGCCAGATTTGTTCAACTGTGTGATTCTGAATGTGAGGCAAAAACTTGTTATTTATTCCAATGGTTAAATGAAAAATATGTATTTTACAGTCCATTTTGCAGAATTCCCAGTAACCCCACCAACTCTGCAGACTTGCCAGAAAAGTGTTCTGCTTATTTTATGACAGGGATCAGTGGCAGAGACTCAAATGCACGACTCAAAACTCAGAATGATTCAATTAACTCTAATTTAATGCACGAGGCAAGGCAAAACTGGATGAAAACCAAAAACTTGACAAAAGAACAAAGAACTTCAGGCTTGACTTAATAGCTCACAAAACACACGGCTGGGACGCTCGGTGAGACACAAAAGACAAACTGGCAAAGATAAACACTGAGCACAAGACTTAAATACACAAGGGAAGGGGGAGACAAAGACAGGTGGAAACAATCGGGGCGGGGCTGCTGCAAATCAGCACACAGGAGAACATGAGGGCAGGAAGTCAAGACACCTGAAACGAGAGGAAAAGGTAAGTTTACTAAAATAAAACCAGGAAGACCAAAAAACAAACATGACCTTAACAAGGACGAGTCTCCACAAATCGTAAAAGTTGGAAAGCATAGCAATTCTGAAGAAAATTAAAGTATGCAAGAAGACAGCATGCTGCTGAAACAAATAATAATATCTAAATACTAAATATTAACAATCAATAAATAGCTTCAACGGGCATAGACTGAACAGAACTGAACTGTACCCTTGTGGATGGAGTTTGTAAGTAAGGTCTTCTCTCCTGATTATAGCGATGAGATGATAGCAGCTCCTGCATGAAGAGTGTCAAATAAAATTCCTTTCCATGATCCACGCGCACCCGGTCCCACATCCCATTAGCAAGTACTGCAGGCCTATTGGATGAAAAACTTGGTTTTAATTTGTGCAAAGCTTTTCAAATTTAACCATTCCAAATCAGTTATTCTCTGTAAAATATAATGATTCAGTCATAACAAAGTAAATGTTAAGCAGTCAGCATTTTGTCACACTCGTGTATATATAGGATACTATTTCAATGACAGTATAAATGAAGAGTCTGTCATTTATATGGGATTAATATATGCAGCCTTTCCTTTCAAGCAGGACGTCCAAAATCACATATATAGTGTCATATCACAATCTTGATACCATATTGATATATTGGCCAGCAACCACTGTCTTGCATAAATGACAGAATACTGCTTTAAGTGTCCACAAATGACAGGCTATTACCTGAAAACATCTTCATAGATGGTTAGGTTGTTCTTATGGGCATTGTGGAATGACCAACAACCTTTTTGCTGAAGCCATCAATGACTACAACATGTGTGACCCCATACATCGCCAACTTTTCATTCTGGTCCATATGAATCTTCTGTCCCATGTAGTCTGCTTGGTATGGTATGGGGTTGAGATTGCGGGCACCCTAAAAGAAGACACGAAAATCATGTAACAATTCCATAGAAACACATCCTACAACACCATCATCAACAACATGGGCTGATAACTATGGCACCCTTGACACTTCAGGAGAACAATATTATTCCCATAATTGAATCTTATTACTTTCTTTTGGCCTACCCCTTAGATTGCTTTCCTATTGCTGTTGTTTGGATGCTTGTGTGTGGGTTAGTGTAGTGCTGCTACTTTTCACTGCCAGTAGATGACAGTAGCACGCACCCTGTTGATGTGGGTGACTGGCGCTGTGACTCTTCATCAGAAGAAGTAGGCCTATACACTGATTCCGGTTTAAGAGCAAATAGTGACCACGGTGACGCGGTTTTCCGACGTGAGAAATGTGCACACAAACACCAATTCTGATCAACCCAGTTGTGTTTAGCTACATTTAGCCCACATACGTGTACAGTAATAAAAAGTACGAGGCAGCTAATGCTATCATCGGCCGCTACACTAGCACGTCGGCACATAGTCTATGGTTTTGTTCTGATGGACAATCTATTGTGATTATAGATTGTAGGCCTATGTTGATATAATGTTAATGAACGGGTCCATATTCTGGTCATACGGTCTATTATTTTTTGTAACAGACCGTTGCTAGGGACGCCGCTCTGATCAGAGGATAAGGGAAGAACTATACAGGATTTAGGTTTCATTTTTACCTTCATTAAAACATTAAAGACCGTGTAAAGTGAAATCAGACATTTTCTTCTAAACACATTAAATAGGTCATAAATGTATTTCTAAAAAAGGTGTAAAAAGCATTTCAACCATTTAGATTTGAATTGTGGAGCTAGGCTTCACACACTGTGTTTCCAGATTTCTGTGTCAGGATTTAGTAGGCGGGTCTGAAGTAACGCGGCCCAGATTAGCATAAACCCGCCCCTGCTGCTGTTGCAGTATAAATACATTCAGCGCATTAGCCCTCAGTCGTTTTCCAGCTCGCTCTCCGGTTTTGGATAGCATCAATTACAGTAATTTTCAGCTAGCTAACTAGTCATGTCGCCTCCTCGTGTGTGCATCTTCACTGGAAGTCTGGGTTTTTGAGCAGTCCGTTGTGTCTGGTTAGAGGTGCCGTACCGACCGCCTCCCTCCCCGGCTTACGTCCTCTCGTCCCGCCGGTGCTACTGGCATTACGTGCCCGCCACCGACCGTTCCCCTCCCAGGCTTACGTCCCCTGTCCCGCCGGCAGCAGGTGCTACTGGCATTACGTGCCCGCTACCGACCGTCTCCCTCCCCGGCTTACATCCTCCCATCCCGCCGGCAGCAGGTGCCTATATCACCGCCACCAGCCCGCCACCGACCGTCTCCCTCACCGGTTTACATCCTCCCATCCCGCCGACAGCAGGTGCCATCATCACCGCCACCGGCATTATGTGCACGTCAGAGAGTGTAAGTAACGTTATGTGCTTATAAGTTATAATACTGTACATTTAGGCAATTAAATGCATTTTGCTGAATGTGCAAATCCTGAAAGTGATTTTACATCATGCACCCTGTCATGCCCGTGTAATGTTAGCATGCATGTAATCGTGACATAATTTGGCCTTATTCCCTGAGCGTCATCCATCTGACAACACAATGATAATCGACAGGTAATATTTTATGTGCACCAATATAGCTATGACAAGGAATTATATGTAGACTGAGGTTTTACGTTTGTGTGTAATGTAAAACATGGACCGAGGGACACCTAAAATGAGCGTCAAAGTGGCTTCCGAGGTACCCACGAGGTATGTTGTGTGTATGTATGCAGTGTTCATGATGACAGCCTAATGTCTCTTTTCCTTATTCCTGTTTTCTTTTCCCATGTACAGGTCTCAGTGTCTTCCTCCAGCATATCTGGCAGCCACTGTTCCTGTGACTTACCTTGTGCCTAGACTTGGTCGGTATATATATTTTTTTCAAGCCTTCATAGCTTCCAGACATTTACCTTGGTGTATGGTATTTATTACACATTTCTGGAGACTAATTTCCGTGGTGACTAAAACATTTGAAATTAAACCACTATAACAGTATGAAGCACTCAGAAAGCACCTTGGTATACTGCAACACCTTTATACCGCCCAAGCCTACTCCTGCCTCAGCCAATCTCAGGACCAGAGCTCCACCAGCCTCCATTGTAAAAGAAGTCAGTTGTGACACACACAAATATATCATTACTCAATAATACATTTATTTTACATTGGACACATTTTATAAACAAATAACAATATAAGCAAGCAATAAACTATAAATAATAAAACAATCTAAAGGGGAGGTTTAAAACCTGTGTATTCCCCATCTTCATCAGGGTACTCCTGATGAATGCGGAGGACAACACAGGAGGGGATGACAACCCGGTTGTCCTTTCCCAGGTATCCCCAGCACCAGGACACAAAACTCCTGTAGGCCAGATAGTGAGCACGCCTGTAATAAAAAATGTAGAAAAATACTTTGATTTATATTTTTATGTATGTTTACTTTTGGTATGTTGTCCTCTGTGTAATCAAATTTGACACTGGAGCTGTCTTTCACAAAACATTATTGACATGTGTTGTCTTTTAGAAGAACCTATCCCAAACCAAACTGAACTTATTTGTTTGATTGATGTAATAAACAAAAAGCCTTTCCCTCCACATTTTTTGTCATGTCTTACAGATTGGGACCTCGGAAGATGAGTTTGATTCATCAACCTGCAGTCTAGATTGGCTCGGTTTTCGGAAGCCAATATATATATATATATATATATATATATAGTGTGTGTGTGTGTGTGTGTGTGTTATCATATAAATTAACAATACCACATAGATATGACGTTATGACCAGATAAATATTTATTAACACAGGGGTTCTCAACCTTTTGCAAGCTGGGCCCCCCCAAAGCTGGTTCATTGCAGTTGGGGCCCCCCCTCCTCCCGGTGTCACCCTCCCTCGCGGCCCCAACCCCACTACACCACCTTGCATAGATAGATAGATAGATAGATAGATAGATAGATATATAAAATAATAGATTTGTTATTTTTAGGCCCACACTATTATTATTATTATTAGCCTATTATTATTATTATTACTATTATAATAATAATAATTATTATTATTATAATCATCAGGTAGGCCTATCATCATTACTAGGCTATTGTTATAACTGGCAGTAGCACCAGACTTCTAATGTGAGCTTGCAGAGCATTATTATTATTATTATTATTATTATTATTATGAGTAGTGATATCCCTATTATCATTACTAGGCTAGCTATATAATTATAGTTACATGCTTTGCTGTTATTATTATCATTATTATTATTAGTAGTAGTAGTAGTATTACTATTATTATTATTATTATCATAGGCCTATTATCATTACTAGGCTATTGTTATAACCGGGAGGTAGGCGATGTTAATGTGAGACCTGAGCCTGCTTTGCCTTGCAAAGATCCTCAATTCTTGGTGCAATGTCTGATAAACATAGCCTCAAATCATCCTCAATTTGTGCACGATTCCGGTATTTCGTTTTGAGTGCAGTCATTTTCGAGAAGCCTGCCTCACACAAATATGTCGACGCGAAAAGGGAGGAGAATCTTCAATGCGACGTCACAGAGTTGAGGGTATTCCTGCATCAATGCTGCCCAGAATGACGAAAGAGGGCAGGAGGTGAAACGTTCCTTCAGCCTACTGTCACTCTTCAGCTCAATAAGCTGTTCCTGCATGTCAATTGACAGCTCGTTTGCTGTGCACACAAATGGATCTCGAACCCACGCGAAAGAGCGATAATCCTCTTTGAAATACGTCGCAAATTGTTGTCTCATTGCAGACAGGTGCTCAGACGCTGACTGAAATAAAGAGGTGAAATCGTGTGACGTGCCTGCATCAGTGATAAAGTCTGCAAGGCTGGGGAACATGGGGATTTTCGCGATTTGTTTTTAATGATTTTTTTTTTATTTTTATGATTTTTCCCTCCATCCTGTTGCCTACTCGCGCCCGCTCGCGCCCCCCCTGGAGAGTGTTCGCCCCACCGGTTGAGAAACACTGTATTAACACTTAACACTAATACATCACAGTCATTTGTTAGGGCTTTATAAGATCAAAATAATACGATGTAGGCTTTTCACCAATGCTGCAGCCCTTAAAAAGGTAACATTTATACATCTATGTATTCATTTAATGGTTGAATCGAATGGGTTCACCACTTCCATATTCTTGTGGAGTTGTAGTAAAAAGCTACTCCATGTCAGCTACTACAATTTTAATCAGATTCTCAGACTTTACTGTCATTGTGCAGTTAAGAGAAAAGTTTATTTGTGCAGTCTCAAAAACCATACTCACACATGTGCGCTTGAAATCTACTAATTCACACACATTCACAGACCCACAAACCAGAATCAAACAACCAACCTGTTAGTGAATGACTTGTCCACCCAGAGCCACAGCTACTAGTGAACTTTAGTTACTATCGAATTTCTATGGAGTATGGTTCTTCTTCCTCTTCTTTTTTTCTGTTTTTTGGCAGGTGGAAAACCATCTATCCATTGTAGAAACCAGCTTTTAAGGTGCATTACTGCCATCTTTCTTAGTTAGTTACATGATCTTCAGTCATCCTTTTCAGTAAAGGTTACTTTAACGTGAAGAGTATAATGTCCTCATCAGAAAATTTAGTTTAACTAAGTTCAAACTAAACACTCAACAGATTAAGCAGACACCAGTTAAGATCAATCTTTATCTTTATTTATCTTTAGTTAGTTAGTCAGTTAGTTAGTCTTCTAATATGTTAAAAGAAATAAAACATAATGGACAGACATAACAAATAATAACTTTTACAAAGACAACACATAGCGGTGGGCGATATGGCAAAAAATATATCACGATTTTTAAAAAATAAAGTCACGATTTCGATTTTATCATGATCTTAAATCGAAAAAAGAAAAACAGAGAGTTTAGGTTGAAGAACCTTTCTGAACAGATCTTAATCTAAATAGTTGCAATTTTGACAACATTTACAAACCACTTAAACATACTCAAAGATAAACAACACTCTGATAAAGTTCACTCTTGCAACATGAAAGGTAGCTTTCAATAAATATGAAAGTTAAATATCAATGAAACTGTTTTATTCAACAATTTAAAAGCATATAAAAAAATGGGTCAAATAAAAATGCAAAACTGTGGTTATAAATCTCTTTTAGCAAACTTTGCCCCAGACGATCCTACGATCTCTGGAGCGTGTAGACGATCTGCCAAAGTGCAATCACTTCACGATCTAATATCGTCATATCGCCCACCCCTAACAACACATGAACAAAAATAAGATAAAAATTTATGAGTTTATCTCGCTGGATTTATTCTAACATATCAATAATCTTTATCTCTCTATATAGTCATCAAGATATACAAACACATACCCACATATAGTCATATACATACAGACATACGTATACAATACATTCACAGAAATAAATGTTGACATACATGTTTGCACATCAATTTACATTAGTGAGTACATTAGTGTTAGTCTCACCCATTTGTTGACATCTTCCCTTAATGTCAACCATTGATATGAAGACAAGACCTTTTCCAGAGTACGCCGCCTGCCAGCATGACCCCCAGTGCCAAGGCTGTCATGGCATTCTTTAAGGAATGCTATCAAGGTTACCCTTTCCTTGCTCATCACCACCAAACGTTGGGTGCCTTGAAAAGTATAGTACAACTCTCCATCTGGAAAAGAATAAAAACTCAATAATTAAAACATGGCACTTCCCAGCTCCCCAGTCAACACTGTTTAGTCCTTGGAATGAATGAATTCAATCAACAATTACTGTATAGGCTAATTGTTAATTATACAGTAATAAATAATAATAATTGATAACCTAACAAAAACAATCATCCCTTAACACAACTGCTCGTCAACCATATAACACCCCAAGATTTCTTTTTATATTGGTGCTTTGCTTCAACCCATCATCCAACCCATTACATACATGAAATACACCTACTCCTCCTTTTTGAACAACACAATGTTTTTTAAATTGAATTTTCCTCTCGTTACAACTCTCCATCACAAAACATATTGCCCAGAAGTGAAGAGGTTCTATCTTGGTTAAAACATTCCCTTTTTTTGTTTAATTTCCCTACCTTTTATCATGTATTTCTTTGCGGCCTTCCGAATGACAGCATTTTGGCTATCAGGATGTGCGTGGCTGATGGTGAGGTTGTGGTAACCTCCATTCACCAAGTAGTATTTGATTTCTTCGTAGAAATTCTCCATTTCTGTACAAGTAAAAAACACAGGCAAGAACTGAGCACAACACATGAATTTGGGAGAACGAAAAGAGGAGAAATACGGACAAAATTATTCAAAGTTATTAGTGTATTCGGCGTGAAAATAACATTCAATTCATTCATTCATTTTCTATACGGCAACGCGTGAACTGGAGCTGGAGATTATCTCATCTGACTTCGGGCGAGAATTATAATTATGTTGTTTTTCATATCACAGAAATAAAACGACAGGTCATTTTTAATTTCCCATTTAAAATTTGTAATTTATTTGGCGGGAAAATACAATTCAAAATTCAAACTTTTTAAAAAACCAAAAATATTCTAAATATACCAACGAAAAAATAACTAATAAATCAAATTGAATGTATCTACTCTTACTCAGAATGTGAAAGTCGCTCTATCTTCGTCAATTCTATCTTTGTTTCTCTTCGTTATGTCTCCGCTCACTCCTTCTCCTTCTCCGTCTTCACCCTCGACCTGGCTGCATATTTCCCTCTTTTTTTATATGGCTGTTACTACAGTTTCCATGGTTACTACCGAATACTGCCGTTCAGCCAATCACAGTGCGTGACGTCATCTGCGTGCGCAGGACAGGACCCCGAGCCGATCTGGCACCCGAGCAGATCTGGTACCCACACCGGCTATATGGAGACGTTTATTCAACTTTCACATAGAAAACATATTTCACCGGGAATTGCTGTATAGAAAAGTCCCAGCTTATTTAGTGTGCAGACATAGCCTATATAGTTTCATATTTATGATATTTTATTCAACATTAAATGCTTTGAAATTATGTTTTGTTTAGACGTCATTTCACCTCCTCTCATTTATAGAAAAAACGTCAAAATAATCAATACAATCTCTGTAGAGAGCTACAACTGAGGTAATTATCAACCGACATCAAACAAATGTGTGTTTTGTGACACATTGATGTTGTAACCGTTTTTAGATGGTTGAAAAGACGTTGAAAGACGTTCAGTCCTCATATCAACCTGTTTTTAACCGGAAATCAAACGTTGAAATTACGGTTTGTGCTCGCTGGGTTTCCTCAGGGAAATGTGTAAATATTAGATCTAATCAGCATTTTTATTGACATCTGGTTAGCTAAGGTTTTCTTAGCTTGTAATAGTCAATCAAAATGCTATTCCTTTTCCACCCTTTTATTATAGTTGTAAGCCTAGCTGTATGTTGTGTTACAGTTCATATTGTCTAAAGTGTGTTTATAGTGATAAACTTTACATCAGTGTTAAAGTGCACATCATTCATGTTATAGCATAACTTATCATTCTCACATTCTATATTATACTGCAGTTTACTACTTCTTTGCATTCTGCTAATCAGCATTTTGTTGTAATGACAATAAAATTGAATCTTAAATAATTTGCATATCAGAAAAAGTACATTGTATATTATACATGTACAGTATAGTGAACATCCTGCATGTATCTCTTAGATGTTTCATTTATAGTATTTCATTTCATTTTATTCTTGAAATCATATTATGTATCATATCATATTTATTATTAGACTGGTGTCACATACTCCCCTTCTCTCTTTAGATGCGCTGTTTAGGTTTCTCAGTCCCACTCCTGCAAATCTTGGGCCACCTACAGCATCAAGCGCTCCTCCTGTTGCCTCCACCTCAGCAGCACAACCCAGCAGTGATGCAGCAGCATGTCACTTGTTTACACTTTTTATTTTGTGGGTATTTAAATCTTATACTTTGTGTAAGCTATTTATATTATATTTCATATATTAATTTCATATTTTTTTTATTTCTTTCTAATTTGTTCTAAGTATTTTGATTGGGCAATTGCTTTCTTTAAATAAAAGAATGTCCAAGATAAAGCTATTCAGTTTCTTGTGAGTATGTACACCAGGAGTGAAATTTACTTCGATGCAAGGGGGGCGCCACCTAAAATCTTGCCTAGGGCGTCACATTGGTTAGGGCCGGGTCTGGTGACATATATGTCACAACGATATTTACCTGACTTGTTTTATGTCAATTTGTTCATGAAATGTGTTCACAACAGGTTAAATGTAATAAAGGACATCTTATGTAAGCATAATTCTTAAATGGTTTGAATCTTACCTTTGGCTACCAAAAACAAGCTTTTTAAATGTAGCTAGCTCTGCCCCAAGTAGTAACCTGGCACACAGACATCTTGGAAATGTTGTTATGGGAAGACTAAATCACATGACCTGTCACATGACCCACCAGGATGTTAAATAAGTGTCACTCTGAGACTTCATGAGTTAAAGTCAAGGATAAAGCTGTTCATGAAATTTTCCAAAACATTTAAAGGACATGTGACACCTGTGTCACGGTGGGTTCTGGATCCATAGTATTCCTCCCTCTTCTAAATCCACTTTGATATTTAGACATATATCCTTTATGTTCTACATAATAGGTTAACCTGTCATTTACCATTTTCTCCATTATTTTACAAACGTTGAATGTTAAAGCAATTGGACGATAATTTCCTGGATTTGTGCAATCTTTTCCTGGTTTGCGTATTGGAACTACCACCACCTCCTTCCAACTTTGTGGCAACTTCCCACCCTCCCATACTTTATTATATAAGTCCAATAAAATGTCCTTAGCCGATTCACTAAGATGCTTCAACATTATATACCAAATCTGATCCTTGCCTGGAGCTGACATCTTAGTTTTGTTGAGAGCGCGGTTTAGTTCGGCCTTTTTAAATGCCTTGTTTAATAAATCATTAGTATCTTCCTCAGACTGCACCACTCCCACATTCTCCACTATTGTAGCTTGCCTTCCTCTTGCCCCTTCCTCAGTGATATTCCCTGAACTGTGCACTTTAACAAAAGCCTTCACCAACATCTCCGCTTTCTCTTCATCTTTTATCACTGTCACTTTTCCATCCTTTAATACTGGATTAGGCAAAAGGGTATTTTACATCTGCTGTCCCTGGACTGATGTTAAATAGTCACCCTAAAATAATATAAAAAGATTTAGTTTTAGGCATACAAACTTCCAAAGAGTTTGAAGCTGCCACAGAAGCCTACTTTTCAGCCAATGACAATCCAAACTTCAAATTTTGGTGGGGCTACATGCAGATGGTCCACATACTTTTGTTGTTTATTCGCGCTCAGAGAGATGGGATCTGGGACCTACACCTTTATGCATTCCAGCGAATGTTACCTTACTTCATGTGGTACAATCATACCAACTATGCTCGCTGGGGGACCATTTACCTGAATGAGATGCACCAACTTCCACAGCAAGTCAAGAGGGAGTTTGATGCAGGAAACTTTGTGGTCAAACGTTCATCACAATGTTTCAACCAAGTGGACCCAGATCAAAGTCAGGAGTGGCTAGGCTGTGTTGGCAAAAAGGGAGGAGGCATTATTGGCATCACAAAGACATCTTCAGCTCTCAGTCGGTGGGCTCTGTCTTTCAACCTCCGAAGTGATCTTGCCCATGACACCAAGGTGGCCTTGGGTCTGGGAACTGGTGACGACTGCATCCACAATGAAACCACAAAAGGCAGAATGAAACGGGACTCAAAAGATGAAGATTCTTTGCTCACTGTCTTAAAGAGACAGTGAGCTGCCCCAGACGCTGCAAAACATTGCAAACAATGACTTGGCTACACAGGATATTGAAGATGACCTGTTGAACGCTCCACAGAAAGGGCAAGATCAGTTGGATGCTTTTGTCAGGGAGAGGCTGATGCCATATAAAGAGAGAAGTATGAGCTTCAGGGACAAACTGACACAGAACAAGTATTTGACTTTTTCCTCACTCTTTGAAGTGAAACAGTCAGATACCAAAACTGGAAAGGCAAAAACTGTCAAGGCAGACAGGAACATCCTACAGCGTCTCATCACAGCCTACGAAGCCGGACGTACAGTCAACCTGGACAACATAATGATGCACGAACTGTTTGTTGTACCTCTATCTTTGGCAGAGGTTAATAGGCAGCTACGTTCAGGTTCAAAGGCAATATTTGCTAAGATCTTGACAGCTGACATACCATGTCCCAGTGACCTCAAAGCCACAGATCTACAGTGTGAACCAATGCTAGTCATTGACGGACAAGCTCTAATCATTTCCATTGGAAAACCACAAGAAGCCAAGACCTTTGGAGACCTGGCAGACACCTTTGTTAAATCTGTTCTTCAAAGTGGCTCACAATTCCAGCGAATTGATGTCCTGTTCGATCGCTACCATGAGCACTCAATCAAAGGCGGAACAAGGAAACGGCGTGGGAAAGGCTCAGTGGCAATCAGACGACCAATTACAAACAGAGATTTACCACTTCCTGCAAAGTGGGAGAACTTCATTGCTCACCAAGACAACAAGGCAGACATGGCTCGCTTTCTCTCCCAACAGCTGATTCTGAGGGCACCAGCAAACAAAACCATAGTTGCCGCAGGTGGTTTCAGCGATGAAGAGAGGGTCGAAGCTACTGACCCAAACTTTGACACAGACAGCTTGGAAGCTAAACATGAAGAAGCAGATACAAGAATTGTTCTTCACTGCATTAGAAGCAGAGCAGAAACCATTGTTGTGTCTGCAAGAGACACCGATGTCTTGATTCTGCTGATTGCCTACTTCCACAGAATGCCATGCCAACAAATCTGGATGAAAGCAGGGACAGCAAAGGACAGAAAGTACATCCCCATTCATGCAGTTGTGGAAAAGCTGCAGATGGAAGAAGAGGTCCTTGAGCTGCTTCCAGGTTTCCATGCACTGACTGGGAGTGACTCGACATCATACATTTCAGGACACACAAAGAAGACCTGCTGGAATGTGTTTAGACAGCACAGCTATCTACTCAAGGGGCTTGGTGAAGGTCCTGAACTCGGTGACTCCACCATCATGGATGCAGAAATATTTTTCTGCAAATTATATGGTGCAAACAACACAAACAACATCAATGAAGTCCGTTTGGACATGTTTGTCAAAGGCATGACCATAGAGAGACACCACCCACCAGAGATGCTCTGAAATTTCACATCCAGCGTGTTCACTTCCAGACTAGTCTGGCGGCAGGCCCACTTGCAGTACCCGGTGCTGCCACCCCCTGAAAATATGGGATGGAAGATGGAGAACAACACGCCTGTGAGGAGCTAGTGACCTGTGGCTGCACAACTGGATGCAGGACAGCCCGATGCGGCTGTAAGCCAAACCCATGCACTGCATCTTGTCAGTGCCGAAAGTCAAGTCACGTTTGCATGAATATGTAATGCACTGAAGGGAAAAAAATGTGATCACAAAGAAACTGTAATGCTGTTTTGATTCAATCATTACTGTTCATATTTGTAATTAGTTGCCATGGATGAAAAATGTCTACCTGGCCTTTGATTATTATTGCATTTGTATTAGTAATAATATCATTACATCTAAACAATTGGTGTGGGATTTTTTTGTTTACGTAATGCTGGTCCAAAGAATGAATGGAGGTGAATGGGCCTGAGCCGGTTGCTGCTATTTAAGGCTCACAATAACCTCTCACAAAGAAATACTATGGGTATATCATACATTTCCTGAATCCTCAAAGATAAAAGAAACTATATAGTTTAGGCGAAAATTGTGGGAAAATGTGTGTAATTTATGGTTTAAAGAGGTCATGTGACCTCTGTGTTTGTCAGAAAGATACAATCATGGGCTTAAATGAAAGGCTAGAAGGTCCCCTTTACAATGATACCAAACAATCATATATATAATATTAACAAATAGGAAATTGATAGCCATTTCTAACTTTGGGCGATTAATCAATAATTATTGATTATTAATCAATAATTATGCTAATTAATCAATAATTATGACTAAACAGTAACTTTTACAGCTGGGCAACCGGCAGAAATGGATTCAGCACTAAAAAATCATATAGAAACAATGCATAAAGTGCTTTTCCTCAAAAATGCCTACCGTGTTGTTTTCTAAGGGGCTTTTTCAATTTTTGGTCCTGACTAAAATGCAAACAGAGAAGACGAATGACAGATAATAAATAATGAGAATATAAATGATAACATGAAAATAATGGTCATTTGCGAGTCTCCAGCCTCGAGTCCGAGTCAAGTCTGAAGTCTTTTG
Organism: Scomber japonicus; assembly: GCF_027409825.1. Classification (NCBI taxonomy): domain Eukaryota; kingdom Metazoa; phylum Chordata; class Actinopteri; order Scombriformes; family Scombridae; genus Scomber; species Scomber japonicus. Next base: position 29,755,493 of record NC_070588.1, read on the forward strand.
AGGTCGAGTCCGAGTCGAGTCTGAAGTCAATGTGTAGTGCGACTTAAGTCCGAGTCACCAGCTCTGTCTTGGACCCAAGCAATAATTTCCGTAATCCCAAAGATAGGCAAAGATAAATATGAGTGCAGCTCTTTTAGACCAATATCGATTCTAAACTTAGACTACAGATTATATGCCTCCATAATTGCAAAAAGATTAGAAAACATACTTCCAGACCTAATAGACGAAGACCAGACAGGGTTCCTCAGGAACAGACAGACACAAGATAATGTAAAACGGGCTTTACACTTAATGGAGCACATGAGCAGAAATAAAGATTAATCTATTGTTCTCAGCCTTGATGCAGAAAAGGCATGTGACTCAGTCAGCTGGGAATATTTATACTTTACTTTGCAACGATTTGGTTTTAACAGCTTGGTAATCCTGGCCCTAAAAAACTTATATCATGCACCCACAGCTAGAATAAAAATAAATGGCAGTTTATCTGACCCTGTGCCACTTGAAAGAGGATGCCGGCAGGGGTGCCCCTTAAGCCCGGCCTTATTTGCCTTATTCATCGAGCCACTTGCACAAGCACTTAGAAAAGATCAAGAAATAAGAGGAATTCAGATTAAAGAGACTTGCTTATACGCAGATGATGTGCTGATCACTCTTTCCCATCCAGACTTAAGTTTACCTAAACTATTGTCCTGTTTGAGAACATTTGGTTATTACTCAGGATATAAACTAAATACACACAAAACACAAATCATTTCATACAATTATGCACCCTCAGCGGCAGTGCGTAAACTTTGTGACTTCCATTGGGACAACAAAATTATAAATTACTTGGGAATTAAGATCCCAAAAGACTTATCCAATATCTATACTATGAATTATTTACCAACTACTAAACAAATTAAGATGGATTTAAGCAGATGGACCCTACTGCCGATGGGCCTGTATAACCGAATAGACATAATTAAAATGAACATTTTACCACGATTACCTTTTCTCTTTCAGTCAATACCCATGGAAATACCCCCAAAACAATTTATTGAATGGAAGAGAATGTTTTCTGGGTTCATATGGAAAGGCCTAAAACCTAGGGTTAGATATGGCACATTACAGCTATCTAAAGAAAAAGGAGGACTATCACTACCAAATGTAGAGAACTATTACAAATCAGCACAACTGAGATATTTGATTTATTGGTGCAACCCCTACTACAATGCCAAATGGAAATATTTAGATTTTAGCCAACTGGATATACCTCTTCAGACATGCCCATGTCTCCACTCCTTCATTATCACCTCCATCTTACCCCACACCTAACACTGTGTTAATCGGATAGTGATCATTGCCAATGGTAGTGTCTCTGATCACAGTCCATGAACAAATACCTGCCCATGAATTCATCAGTAAGATCTATAGCTGACTCTGACCCCGTTCTAATATTAATTCTTGTCCCACTCCCATCATTTAAGCATACTAAATTTCTACTGTCCATTAGCTCCTCAATCACTCTACCATTATTCATCATTCCTACCACCCCATAACGTACTATGTGCATTAAAATCCCCACACCATACCACTTTCCCCCCTAAATGTACACTCATTTCATCAAACATCTCTATTGTCATCCTATTACCTGGGTTGTAAAAATTAACTACTTTATATTCCTGACTTTTGTCCAGATTTCAATTATTAAACACTCCAACCCTGTCCCTTTCCCCAAAACTCTATATTATAACCCTTGCTTCACTAATGTTACACATCCCCTTCCACTCCCCTCTCCTCAACGGATACTATCATAGCCCGTAATTACAAAATCCAATGATGGCTTGAGCCAGGTTTCTTGAACACATATTACTTCTGGTTTCTTTTCTAAGTCTTTAATGAATCCTTTGAATTCTTGGTCATTTGCTATGAGACTTCTTGCATTCCATTGTAGAACAATCGGATTGCTTTATGACTTGAAGCACCTGGTTTCCCATCTATTTCAAGTCTTAGTTAATTTGTTCCCAAGACACACCTGTCATGCCCAAAAACTTCTCAGCTCCCCTCACAATTATTTTAATCTTCTCCGTTTTATGTTTAACTTGGTCAGTGCAATTGATTACATAAGCCATGAACAATATCAGTTTATCAATTGACAGTTCTGCATTAGTTTCCTCTGTTCAGCCTTCCTCTGCTCTGGGGACCATGTTCACGATGTCAGCCTTTCTCTTTTGTCCTTGCACCCTCTTCACTGCTTCTGCATAGCTTATGTTGTTCACTGCTTTCACTTGCTCAATTTCTACAGCTTCCTTCCTTACTTCACATCCACCAATTACAACATTTATTTTGTGCATCTTCTTTGCACTCCTCAACTTTATGTTCACCTCCACATTTGAGGCACCTCTGTTTCCTCCTACACACTGCTGCAATATGCCCATACCTTTGGCATTTGTAACATCGAAGCGGTGGAGGTACATAAGCTCTAACAGGAAAGCTCATACACCCTATTTTCACTCTTCCTGGAAGCACCGAGCCCCGAAACTTCAGAAGAACAGACATACTGTCCACTCTCTCCCCATTTATTGTTTTTTGCAGTCTCTTTGCTCTACTCACTTCACCCCCCACAATACCCTGTGTGATCCTTTTCAAATCTTCATCTACAGGAATCCCTGTTATAACTCCTCTTGCAATTGTATTCCTTCCTTCCTTCCTGGTGCCACATTCACCGTTTCTCTCTCAGGCCTCCTCCTCACGCGCATGAATGCTACCTGTCTCTGATTGGTTACATTGCTACCTGTATTACCCAATACCTGGACACAGCTGAGAAGTCACGTGATATTGTTAAGGAAGACCCGCCTTGATGAGAGAACTGACAGATTGCATTCTCAATTTGAATGTTGGTGCAGATAACACGTGTTGAAATGCAATCCAGTAAAAAGGGGCGCTGTTGGATTTCATTGTGTTGTTTAACCTAAGAAAATACAAAGTGATGCGAGGATTGGGTCTGTGTATGTTTTGGTCATTGGATTTTCCGTTCAGAAAAAGATAATAAAAAACAAAAAATGAGTGGTTATTTGATTTTCATTTTAAATTCAATACATTTTAAATGAATTAAAATGATCTTTATCTGGGTCGAAAGGGATAAACAAAACTTTAAAAACTGGTTGATTTTCATTTCCTATTTCCTGGATGCTAAGCCTATATTAACCCAGTCCCACACTTTATCCCAATCAAATGTGGGGTTCAGATCTTGAACATCTCTTCTCCATATCACTTCCAATGCCAGGGGTCTGTAAGGATACCGCAATAAAACCAATAGAGTCTCGAGACAAAACCACATGAGCTTCTAGCAGAGTGGAACAGCTTACTAAGTGGATGTGGTGTGAGAAGGCCCTGTAAAGGGACACCATTGTCTTTTAAAGTCGACCTCAGCTGCAAATAGAAGAAAAAGGAGGCACGTAGTATACCATGCTTAATACATATGTCCTGAAAAGAAAGTAACCCCCCCCCCCCCCCCCCTCCATAAATATCACCAAGAGTGTGAATGTTGTTTTTTTCTCAGTCAGAAAAACAGATACGACGGCCGCCAATTAACAGTCTATCGTTGTTAAATAATGGAGTGTGTGGACCCCACCCAGAAGAGCAACCAGCTAACTTTTCCACCCTCCTCCATGTTAATAATAGATATGAAATCAAAGGGCCAAATCTCAAATGGCATTGGTGGACTGAGATGTTAAAATGCAGGATGTTAATGTTTCATGGGTCAAACTCCTTTATAAATCTCCAATGGCCTCAGTCCAGACAAATAAAATTAGATCTAAATACTTTAGTTTAACACGTTCCACAAGACAGGGATGCCCGTTATCGCCACTGCTTTTTGCGCTGGCAATAGAACCTCTTGCGATTTCTCTGCGCTCAGCAAAGGGAAATGAAGGGATACATAAAGGAGACGAGGAACATAGAGTCTCGTTATTCGCGGATGATTTATTAATATACATCTCTGACCCTGCTAATTCAGTCCCCACAATAGTTTCAATTTTGAATAAATTTGGCCAGATATCAGGATACAAAATAAATATGAGCAAGAGCATTTTATTCCCAATAAATACAAACAACCAACGTCTTTTTGACAAATTACCCTTCAAGATTTCAACTCAGTTTAGGTATTTAGGTGTCGATGTTACCAAAACCTTTGCAGATCTCCACATGGAGAATTTTCAAAATCTACTAGACAACACAACAGAAGACCTGCAGAGATGGTCTCATATTCCCATAACATTAGCGGGCCGAATAAACATAATCAAAATGACCGTCCACCCAAAGTTTCTTTTTCTATTCCAGTGTATTCCCATCTATATTAAAAAAGGTTTCTTTCACACCATAGATAAAATGATCTCAGAATTTATATGGGACAAGAAGAAGCCTCGATTAAAAATGAGCTTCTTACAGAGACCAAAATCAGTAGGGGGTATGGGGTTGCCAAATTTTCAATTATACTATTGGGCGTGTAATATTAACATGATGACCTACTGGCTGCAAAAAAGACCCCCGATATGGTTAAGCATAGAAAATGCCTGTTGTCACCCCTCTTCTCTTCCAGCCATGCTGCTATCAGCTCTACAAGCTGTGCACCCTAAATCATTATCTAACCCGGTTGTTTCCCACTCCCTTAAGATTTGGTCCCAGATTCGAAAATTTTACGGTTGGCAGTCCTGCTCCCTTCAATGTCCTCTTACCAAAAATCACTCATTCGCGCCTTCATTTAACAACACAATGTTTAAAGAGTGGCATGACAAAGGTATCCACAATTTCTTAGACATGTTCATAGAGCAGACGTTTCCATCATTTGAACAGATAAAGGAAAAATATAATATTTCAAGATCACAGTTTCATAAATACTTGCAGATAATAAGTTTTGTTATCCAGAATAACCCAACATATCCAAGCTCCTCCACCCAATCCTCAATGGAACTGATACTTACACAAGACCCCTTTAAAAAGGGAGGGATATCAAAGTCATATGAGAATCTGTCTAACTTGACTGACACAACTCTAGACCATTTAAGGACAGCCAGGCAGGAGGACCTAGGCAGCGAGATCACAGAAGAACAATGGCAGACAGCCTTAGAACGAACTCATAGCTCTTCAATATGTGCAAGACATGGCCTCCTGCAATTTAAAAATAATACATCGCTTACATTGGTCGAAACAAAAACTTCATAAAATCTTCCCCTCAGTGGATCCTTCATGTGACAGGTGTGGGCTTGGACCAGCAACACTAGGGCATATGTTCTGGAGCTGCCCCAAACTATCAAACTATTGGGATTCTATTTTTAAAACACTATCCTGTATTTTAGGGAGGCCTATTGATGCAGACCCGTTGGTGGCGGTTTTAGGAATCATTGATCCGAATATGACAAAAAGTAATATTGAAGATCGCATCATTTTGTTTGTCAGTATACTCGCGCGTAGATTGATATTACTGAACTGGAAGCAAAAGGCAGCACCAACTTATTCAAATCTTATGACTGATGTCATGAGACATTTAAAGCTGGAGAAAATTAGATTTTTATTGAAGAATCAAGAAAGAAAGTTCTATGAGGTTTGGCAGCCATTCATTGATCACTTTAACCATAAAACATAGCCTGATGGCAAAACTTTAGAAACATTTTAACCCCAAATGGAAGGAAAGGATTTCTGACTTTTTTTTTTCTTTGTCTCTTCTCTTTTTTTTTCTTTGTCTCTTCTCTTTTTTTTTCTTTTGTTTTTTTTTTCTTTGTTTTGTTTGCAAAGTATCCACGTGTAGGTATGTGTGTGTGTGTGTATATATGTAGTTATGTTCGTGTACATGTGTATGTATATATTTTTATACTACATCATCTCTATTTCTGTGTCTCTATGATGCAAGAGCTAATCACATTACTGCCAAATGTGTATATATACGTGTAAAGGTGTGAGGCATTTGTTTCACTGTTATGTTTGTATTTAAAAAGTGAAAAAACAATAAAAGAGATTTACAAAAAAAAAAAAAAAAAAATGCAGGATGTTAGAAAAAGAGTATGGAGCTATCATCCACTCCTCCAAAGCTCGCCATGACACCTGGGCATCTGATTGGAACCAAGTTAATTGAGGTCTAAGTGTGAAGGCCCATTTATAAAATTTGAAGTTTGGGAGAAGCCCTTGCGCATTTTCTAGCCTATATAACTATGTGAATGTACAATAAAGTTTGTTTTTTTTTTATCCTGCGCGTGACGTCATCTGCGTGCGCAGGACCCCGAGCCGATCTGGCACCCGAGCAGATCTGGTACCCACACCGGTGTTACAAATCAACTGGTTTTCACGTTAACTGGTTACCTTTGTTTGTAAACATTAGGTCTCTGTCACCGCTACTGCAGATGTTAATCCAAGCATGATGCCTCATGTTGTGAAGTACAATTGTGGGATACGAAATACTGGACACCATATTCTATATACATGTTCAAATAAAAATAAATAAATAAAAAGTCACCGGACACGGGATTTGATACTGAGTGTCACCAACTGTAAAACACTACAGCGTAGTGCATAGGTCGGTAACTGGCGGACCGCGGTCCGGGTCCGGACCCAGAGGCAATCCTGTACGGACCCGGACCTATAATCCATTTATTGTTACGGTAGATTAATTCGACTGGATACTTTTAACAGGCGCGTCTAGTGTTTACAACCGTTGACGCTAGAAAGGTTGACTAATTGCGTACGAGTTACATCATCCCACGTGATGCTACTCAGCCAATCATGTCTCTGCATTCCCGGCAGTATATTCAAAAAATTAAGAGGTGAATGACAGATAACAGGCCGACAAAAAGACTGAAAGAACGAAAAAGAAAGACGATCAGAAGAGTGATTTAAAGACTGGGAGAGAAAAAGATCAACACACCATCGTAAGATTGAGTCGGGAGCAGGGAGAGAAATAGACGCTCTGAGAGCGAGTCGACAGGGAGATCAGACGCAACAGGGAGAGCGCGAGAGTGAGTCAGAGAAAAAAAAACACAAATGGCGCTATCTAAGAAAAGAAAAGTTGATAGCGAAAATAGAGCTTTCAATCCGGAATGGACACTCATTTCTGTTCATTCTTCCCTCAGGCAGCACAAAACCACTGTGTCTGATATGCTCAGAGACTGTAGCGCTCATTAAAAGTGGCAATGTGAAGCATCACTATGACACTAAACACAGAGATTTTGACCGAGCATACCCGCTCAAGTCCGAGCTGAGGTCGCAAAAAATAAACGGTCTCAGAGCCCAGTATGACCAGTCCACCAGGATCTTGACCCACTCATTCACTGCCCAACAACGTGCTCATGAATGTTCCCTCAGAGTTGCTTGGATTTTAGGTCAACACAAAAAAACATTTACTGATGGGGGGGTTGTCAAGGAGTGCATGAGTGCAGTAGCTGAGACTTTATATGAGGGGAAACAAAAGGAAGAGCTGTGCAACAAAATTAAGCAAATACTTATGTCAGCATCAACAGCCACAAAGAAAAGTGAGGTATTAACACAGGATGTACTAGCCCAGCTGAAAGAAGCCATCCATGAAGCACCATGTGTAGGCTTAGCAGTAGATGAGTCCACTGATGTGTCTGACAATGCTCAGTTGTTAGTTTATGTTAGGTTCTTCAACAAAGATCAGAAGAAATTCTGTGAGGACCTGTTAGGTGTGACTTCCCTTCAGACCAGTACACGAGGAGAGGACATCTACCAGGCCATTAAGGAGATGTTAAGAGAGCGAGGAATAGAGCCAAAACAAGTGGTTTCCTTAACGACAGATGGAGCCCCAGCCATGACAGGGAGAGAGAGAGGAGCTGTAGTAAGACTGAGAGAAGAGAATCCTGAGCTCATTGCATACCACTGCATAATCCACCAGTGAATGTACTAATAAATGATACTAGTAAATGATACATTTTCTCAGGGCCTCCTCCTCTTATCATCATCGTATGCTCAGGGAATTCCTCAGAGATGTTGAAGCAAGCGCTGATGATCTTTTGCTGCACAACAATGTGAGATGGCTCAGCAAAGGCAGAGTTCTTGAGCGGTTTTGGTCCATCAGAAGGGAGATAGCAGATTTTTTGGCAGAGCTGAAGAGTCAGAAGGCAACACAGTTTTCTCTCTTTTTAAAAGATGAGAAAAAAATTGATAATTTGGCATTTTTGGTTGATATCACTTCACATCTGAATGAACTAAATATGAAGCTACAGGGCAAGAACAATTCTATTTGTGAACTGATAACAGCTGTGCGCTCCTTTCAGAGGAAACTTGAGTTGTTCCACGAAGACCTGCAGGGAGACTGTGCCCACTTCCCAGCATTGCAGGACCAGGTTCAGGGACAGAGAGATGTGTCTGCTTTTGTTGACTTTGTTGATAAGCTGATTGTCAACTTCAGTGAACGCTTTGACAGTTTCAGCTTTGGACAGCAGCTCACCATGTTCATTCAGAACCCATTTCTAATCACAGATGTCAGAGGGTTCTCCAAGGAAGTCACACAGCTCTTCAAGTGGGCAAATGCAGCACCCCTTCAAATGGAGCTGATTGATCTCCAGGCAGATGTTGCCCTGAAAGAGCAGTTCAGAGGAGATGAGCCTGCCACTTTCTGGTTTCAGATGGTTTCTGAGTCAGCTTTCCCAGGTCTGAGGAAAGTAGCCCTGTACATTTTGACCATGTTTGGCTCCACCTACAGTTGTGAGGCAGCTTTCTCAACAATGAACATAATTAAGACAAAATATCGGTCCAGGCTTACCAGTGAGTACCTCCACATGTGCATGAGGATGGCACTGACACCATTTAGGCCCAGATTTAAAATGCTGGCAGGGAAAGCTGCAGCTCAGTTCTCTCACTGAGCAACAGAAAGAAAGGAAGTGGAATATTAAAGGGAAAGACAGAGAAACTGAAGATGTTCAATTGTTCGTAATTGTTGTTAATTTTTCTATTCAGTCAAGATGTGAGACAGTTAAAGAAAAATGAGAAAAGCTGTTGCTAAACTTTATTTCTCTTTTTAAAAACATGCAGCAGGGATGTGTATCGGTGCACTCCAGTGCTAAGTGAAATCAAAATGTTAACGTTTTATTTATGTTTTATAATGTTTATTTACCTGTTATTGACATGCAAACGTTACAACTACTTAAATATAACACACTACTGTAAGGTGGACCTGATGTTCCGGACCTTTACTTGAATAAATTTTCTCTGACTGGACCTCTTTAAATTTTAGTTGAATACCCCTGGCGTAGTGTTTAACCATTACGCCACCCAACTACACACCAACCAGCCGTCACACTTCATATAACAATTGTTGAAGTAAAAATGATGTATGCACAGCCATGATTTTCAAAACACCACGGCCAAATTAACTTGTGACCACTGTTATTGCAATGACAGCCACTTTACAGGTCCAGCTTGTTGCATCTCTGAAAAACATTTCACGATGATCAAAGATCACGTTTGGTAAAGGCAGTCGAGGAAAATCACGCATTTGATGTTTTAGACACGTTTACGTCCGTGTGTTGTAAATCATGTTGGAGCAACAGTGTGTACAATAAAACAATTTGAAGTCGAGCGGAGTAAGCTGTGGCATATAGGATATCCACACATATTGGCATACTCAGTTATAAAATCATTCATCACATCACTTGTTGATTTGAGGAAGTTTAGACTGAATAGATGGATGGGTAGTGGAGCGAGGAAAGCAATATGACCAAATATGAAATTGAGACTAAAAGATCATTTTTGTTTCCTGTGGCTATTTAGTTAGATAGGATTGTTATATTTTTTGTTCTCCCACTCTGAGTCTGGTTCTGAGGTTTCTTCCTGTTAAAAGGGAGTTTTTTCTCTCCACTGTCACCAAGTGCTGCTCATGTGGGAATGTTGGGTCTTTTTAAAATGAAAACCTGAAGAGTTTGGTTTAGACCTACTGCTCTAGGTGTAAAGTGCCTTGAGATTACTTTGTTGTGATTTGGCGCTGTACAAATGAAGATTGATAGATAGATAGATAGATAGATAGATAGATAGATAGATGTCCGCTCGACTTCAAATTGTTTTATTGTACACACTGTTGCTCCAACATGATTTACAACACACGGACGTAAACGTGTCTAAAACATCAAATGCATGATTTTCCTCGACCACCTTTACCAAACATGATCTTTGATCATCGTGAAATGTTTTTCAGAGATGCAACAAGCTGGACCTGTAAAATGCTAAAGTGTTATCATTGCAATAACAGTGGTCACAAGTTAATTTGGCCATGGTGTGTTGACAGTCGTGGCTATGCAAACGTCATTTTTAATTCAAACAGTAATTGTATCACTTTATGACAATTGATTGTTATGTAGATATGTGGCCTAATGGTAAATCACTAGGCTGGGAATATTTTGCAGTTGGTTCAAATCCCGTGTCGGGTGACTTTTTATTTATTTATTTTTATTTGAACATGTATACAGAATGTCCAGTATTTCGGATCCAACAATTGTACTTCACAACATGAGGCATCATGCTTGGATTAAGCAGGTGAAGCGAGAGATCATCAGATATATATATGGAAGTACATTCAGGCATTCGCGAGGTCAGCTACATTTTCTCTCCGTGATTGGAACATCTGCAGTAGTGGTGACAGAGACCTAATGTTTACAAACAAAGGTAACCAGTTAACGTGAAAACCAGTTGAGTTGTAACACCGGTAAAAAAACGTTCACTTTTCAACGTCTTTTCACCGGTTACCATAGACGTCTTTTAGAAGACTTTTCAACCAAAATGTGCTTGCTGGGAAGTAAGGTGGGAGTAGTTACATTACTATTTTCCATAACAACTTAGGCCCTTTCATAACATTAACTGGCGTTAAAACTAACAGTTTAACAACAAACCATGTTATGCTAATGGTTAACAACGTTATCGAATTTCTGCAACTGACAAATAATGTCATGACATCATCTTTATTGTAACGTTACCTCTGTCTTTGTCTCGTTTTTCCTCCTCTTCTTTTCTTTTTTTCCTCCATTGGGCACCAGACAGTTTAGGGCGTTTTGACCAGGCGGGGAGTTCCTGTCCTCTGAAAAGAAGCCAATGCGGAAGTAATTTAGAGCTGCATTCTATCAAAAGGCCACCAGGGGGCGATCGTTTTGTGTTCAAAAAGACTTCCGGCTCTATACAAGTCAATGGAGAATTCACCAACTTCTCACTTGATTTCTAACCTCAGTAAACGTTTTCAAAATGTGTTTATGGTCTCAATCGCTAGTTTAAAGCCTTCTTCAATGCAGTATGATGTTCATTTGGGACATTTTGGCCTCCCTGATTTTATATTTGACGATAAAGCAGGCTACGTGGCTACATTGTGATTGACAGGTTGATTGACCAATGTCCTTGAGATCCAGCCCTCGCAACCAATCGCAGCCTCCCCGCTCCGCTGTTGGTCCCGCCCATACGTCCGTTCATGACTCCGCCTCATGCCCATATAAGTAGAATCCGTGTTCATTTTTTCCCAGAATGCACCTGAAATTTTCAAGATGGCGCTGCCTAGATTCGATACTATTGGCTTCCGAGCAGCAGTCCACAAACCAATGGGTGACGTCACGGATGTTACGTCCATTTCTTATATACAGGCTGTGTCTCAATTCCGACCCAACTGCGAGGCTGCATCCTCGAAGTACGCTGCCTTTGCGGCCTTCAAAGGATGCAGCCTTCTGAGGAACCTCCAAAGGACGCATCAACCGTTGTTAAATGAGACGGTCTAGCCTTCGAGGCATTTCCTGGTTGCATCACCAGCTGTTCCCGCCCATAAGACGAGAAAGACGTCTCGACCGAAAAGACGGTGAAAAAGCTGACAAAATTATAAGAGAGAAGAAAGGAGAAGAATAAAGGAAAGGAGAAGAAAGAAGGAAAACACACAAGAAAGAAAGAAAGAAGGAAAACACGCAAGAGAAAGAATAATAAAATAATAATAATCTGTAAATGAAAAACATACGGGGTGATATGACTCGGGGCTCAATGGTCTTTGTGGCCTACTATAAAGCTTAGGATCTTGAAAAGAGGTCAAATAGTTGATCAATGAAAACAATGGAGGGCAGGAATAACATTGGTCAGTGCACAAATTTTCATATTCATAAGCCAACATCTCATAAGATGTCATAGGCCTATACATTTTATTGTGTACTATACAGTATATACAGTACTTCACTGGCTTTTTTTACCATTTAACTTTGACTTTATTGCACTGCTGTTTTACTTTGTTTTTCTGTTGTATTATTCTAAATTTTATTCTTATCCACCATAAATTTCATTGGTTCTATGTCTATGCTAATTATGTTCTTGTGCTGCTGGAACACGTAAGTACCACTAGATACAACCCAAACTCTTGATATCTACAGTATAATCCAAGTGAATTACTAAGTGATCAAAGAGAAAAACATAAAAACACACCAAGTCACAACATGATCAAATGTTCTGTACACAAGTCACTCATCTGTGTGACATTCACAATAGGCCAAATTATTTCTTTTGTCCATTATTTCCTCACAGAATGTCCTCAGTGCTATAAAATGTGAATTTGAAGGGCTCCAGGATTGATTCCTTCTCATGGTCATCCAGTTGATCTTTCCACACCCTCCCATACTGCAGAGCAGCCTCAGCCTGGTTCTCCTTCCCCCATGTACAGAACATCAGGCAGGTCCACTTGGCAGAGAACAGTTGTTTGTTGGCCTCAACCCGCTCTGCTGCATGTCTGCAATCACGAAGAATGCGATCTTCAACCGAGTCCTATGGAAAATACAGAAAGATGTCTGTACCATAGCTGCTGCACCAACAGTATCTGACCAATAGATACTGTGAAAAAGCTTACCCCTTCCACTGGTGTGTCCACGTTGGCAGGTGTGACTGAGACCTCAGCCTCATGCTCTTCATCCTGAAAATATATAGATAAGCAAAATGATCAGTTGGCAGCAGATCTTCTTATCTAAGAGTAAGTCCAGAAAATGTTTATAATAGACAATGACAAACAAGTCACATGAATTGTGTGACGTGTGTATCTTTAATCTAAAATGCAATGGCATTACCTTGAAATGCAATGGCATTTTTAATGTGGACCTCCAAATGCCGCTGAAGTCTGGTTTGGTTTAAACATGCCTTTGGGACAAAGGGGGCAGTGAAACTGACTGCAGCATGTTGTGCAGCATTCCACTGCAGGCTTTCCATCACATGGAATGATTGAATGATGCATCTAAAAAGGATATAAAATGCATTATGTGTTTGAATTATAGTACATGAACTTCAATTCAAATTAATGTATACAACCTGCAAACTTAGATTGTCTTTGCTTACAGGTAAAATGGCCACTTGCACCAGGTAGTGTAAATGAGGCCTTCTGTAGAAGAATTAATAATGACTACGAAAATGCTGCACTGCGGGTTAATGTTCAGCATTCAAAAACGTACTTAAGTGACAGTGGCTACAACAAGACACTTAAGTAATCTAGTATGTTATGTTAGAAGCAAAATATACTCAAGTATCAAAAACAAAAGTACTGATGGTACAGAAGCATGCCATTTCTCAGTCATTTCAGTTACTAGTTGTTGTGTTTATATACTGTAGTATACAACAGAGGTGGAAAAATAAAAATGTGCCAAGTAGTCGTGCCACATTTTGATTTCACTTGTGCACTTAAACAGGAGCTAGTTGACCTCTGGCAAAACATCATGCTGTGTTGCATCGTGTTGGTAGCTTGGCTGTCTCATATCATGTTTGTGAGTTCAGAAAGACACGTTTTCAACTTTGTGACGATGCCCAGCTAATGCAAGAAGTTAACAAAAATGTTTCATAACGTTACATACAAAGACATGCGAACAGTTACTATTCGTGATACACTAAAAAGTTAACAATCCCTGAGAATTTAAGGTGTTGATGCTAACCGCCATTGGAGAAAGTTAACTTTGGCGTTATCTAACTTCAAAACGACAACACAAACCGACATGTAACATCCGGTAATTTGCATTATTAATGACTTCTATAACGTTACTATTTTATGGCACCTATATTATGAAGAACACAAGAAACCATGCATTTACTTTCTGTGGATAAGCAAAATGAGGAAAGTAATGTGTCATCATTATTATTATTAGTATTCCTATGGCTATGCAGTTAAATTAATGTGGGCTTATTATCTTCATATTAAGACATGATACCAAGTAGTTTTAAGAATAGTGGAAGTTACATTTTTTTTCTTGCCCCATTTGTGGCGCCCCCTGGATGGACGGCGCCTTTAGCATTTGCCTATACTGCCTATGCCATGGGCCGGCTCTGTATGTCACATCAGCCCTTTTACCTTAAAATTGTCATGGAAAACCTAATGTAACATATATGTGACAATAAGAAAAAATGATTATGATCTGCTCAGTTAACTCAATTTATTCAATGATATTTAGTTAAAATATTTTATATTGTTCAATTCAAATACAAATGTAAACAAAAATTCACATTATTTGTAATTGAATTTGATCTATATACAGTTAGCTAGTTTACACTACTTTATATACAGTTAGCTACTGTAGTCTAACTGTATATAAAGTAAAGTACTAATACCTCTAACTGTACTACAGTAAAGTACTAGTACCTCTAACTGTACTACAGTAAAGTACTAGTACCTCAAACTGTACTACAGGAAAGTACAAGTACCTCTAACTGTACTACAGTAAAGTACTAGTACCTCAAACTGTACTACAGTAAAGTACTAGTACCTCTAACTGTACTACAGTAAAGTACAAGTACCTCTAACTACACTACAGTAAAGTACAAGTACCTCTAACTACACTACAGTAAAGTACAAGTACCTCTAACTGTACTACAGTAAAGTACTAGTACCTCTAACTGTACTACAGTAAAGTACTCAGGTTCCTTCCATCTGTGCTCTCAGAGTAGTGATATTTATATATTTATATATGTATACTACTAGCTGCTCATGCAGCAGTCAGACAGTGAAGGGTTAAACTCTGCTACAACTTTTAGGAGACGACTTGTATTTATTGATCAGGCGACTGGAGAATAAAGATGAATCAAAATGTTGTTGTTAAAGATGTAGTTGTTAAACCTAAGAGGTAAAGTTATAATACTGTGGAAACGCAAATAGAAAGACTAAGCTATGTTATCAAACCAAAAAAGACTAAGGCTGATTTATTTTCAAATGAGGAATGAATTTACCACTAACAACCATTGACAGATCTTTGACATTAGAGAGTGTTATTTTGAGAAAAAATGTCAGAAATGTGTTCTATATGGTCTATTTAGTCTGTTTTATGTCCCCCATAATTTTCCTTGATGGAGAAATTATCCAGGTTCTTAACGCCCAATGTGATATATATGTAACATTACAGATCTCTGACAGTGGGGGGTGGTATTTTGAAAATAATGTCAGAAATGTGTTCAATGTGGTCTATTGAGTTTGTTTTATGCCCCCCATAATTTTCATTCAAGGAGAAATGGGTCCGGGTTCTTATGGGCTAGAACATGAGGTGAGAAAGGCACAGATAAATCGAGAAAGTATAGTGGCAGTATTTTTAGATGTAGAGAAGGCGTATGATATGATGTGGGGAGAGGGATTATTGATAAAACTTTGAAAATTAGGTGTTAAAGGTCGTATGTTCAGATGGATTAAGGATTTTTTATTTGGAAGATGTATACAATTCAGGATAGGGACTAAATATTCAGGGAAAACGGTTATTGAAAATGGAACACCTCAAGGGAGTATAGTGAGTCCATATTGTTTTCTATAATGATATGTGATGTGTTTATGAGGTTAGGACATGAAATGGGGGTGTCTCTCTTTGCAGATGATTGAAAGAGGGGAAGGAATCCGGAGTTTATCATAAAGAATGTACAGAATGCAATCGCAAAAATAGAGGAGTGGTCCTATAAATGAGGATTCAAATTTTCAGTTGATAAGACAAAGATAATGGTTTTTACAAGGAAAAGAATTGGTGACAGTTAAATTAAGATTGTACAATCAAGAACTGGAGAGAGAGAAACACTTTCTCACTCACATGGGTGGTGCATATTCAAAATGTGGTGGATAAATGTAAAAAAGTCTTAAATGTTTGGGGGGCAGGCAGGAGTGCGCCAAAAGCCATATATTGTGGGTTGATTAGGTCTATCTTAGATTATGGATGTGTGGTGTATGGATCGGTGGCAAACACACCCCTGAGAAAGCTGGACATTATTCAATATCAGGCAGGTGGAAATGGGAGAAATGCCATTAGATATGAGGAGGTTGCAATTATCATTGGTGTATTGGGTTAATTTTCAGGGTCATGTGACAGACCATCCAACAAAATGCACTTTAGAACCATGTTGAGAAAAGGGAAAAAGGGACAGTAAAAGTTTTGGTTGGACAATAACACAGGAAACAGAAGAGATTGAAATAGCACATTTAGATGTAAGTCCGACATTACCATTGTCAATCGTTCCACCTTGGGTATTGCCAAATGCCACAGTAGATTTTACACTACTAGAGCAGGGAGGGCAGGAGTAGCTTTTATTGTTCCTGAGTTTCAGGTAACAGTAGGGAAAAGGATCAGTGGGGAAGTGTCCGTGTACACAGGGGAAATGGTGGCAATACTATTAGCATTACTATAGTTCATCACTAAAGAGTCTTCACTACAGTCACTCACACAGCAGGCCAGATATTTTGATTGAAGCGCAACAAGCACTATACAGGATTCAAATGATGGGGATTACAGTGGTGTTTCTATGGGTATCGGCACACATTGGGGTGAAAGGGAACGAGGAGGCAGATAAGGCTGCGAAGGTGGCAAAAAAGAATAGTGTTATTGACTTGGCAGTTAGCCTCAGTAAGGCAGAAATCAAGAACATAATCAAACAAAGATTGAGGAGTAGGTGGCAAAAGCAATGGGAGGAAGAGAGGACAGGACGGTGGTTCTACACAATACAAAGGAAAGTGGGAGTCATGAGAAGTGCAGGACGGGACAGAAGAGGGGAAACCATAATATCAAGACTTAGGTTTGGGCATACTGCACTTAATGGTACACTAGCTAAAATAGGGAAACATAACACGGGTGAATGTGAGAAATGTGGTCAACCTGAAACCATAGAGCATGTTATGGTACATTGTCGGGGGTATGAAGCCGAAAGACAGAGGTGGATTATAAAGCTTACTAACAATAAGATACAGTATGACCTCAGAACCATGTTACAGGAACACGCTGGAAGTAGGTGTTGGCAATTAATGTTAGAGTTTCTTAGAGTGAGTGGTTTAATGGGGAGTATATAAGTTCTGTGTGTGTGTGTGTGTGTTTTTTTTTGTATTTATTTAGTTATATTGGAGAAGATGTTATAGCCACTTTGATCCACAGTCCATTCCAGTAGGTGGCGGTAATGCACCAATTCGTTGTTTGCCAACCGCCATTAAACAGAAGAATAAGAATAACAATAACAATAAGAATGAGAATAAGAAGAGGACGAGGAGGAGGAAGAGGACGAGGAAAAGCAGACACGGTGAATGTGGTATGGACAATTAAAGTGGAAAAAGAGAGAGAGACCGAGAAACATCCAGAGAGGAGAAAATATGAAATATACCAGACAAGGACCGGCGGACGGACAGACGGACCGGATAGTGAAAGCAGACAGGTTAGTAACATCACATAAACAGTAATATTACGTGTCTGGACATTCAGCTCACTGTGTAGTTTATTAAGATATGCTGTTATTGTGATGTTAGCTGTAAAGTAGCAGAAGAGTTGTTACTACAGCTGTCTGACTCTGCACGTTAACACGGCAGCTAACGTTAGCAGTGTGCTAACATACAACCAAACATTAGCTGATGTTATAGCTGCATAACTTAGAAGACTTTGTCATTGTACAAGCACAACACCATTATTGCTGTGTTATGCAGGTGATCTGTGTATCTGCTGTTTGTTCACTGTTTCAAGTGTTTACTAACATGAAGACCTATAAATACAGGTTTGCTATCTTTTGATAGCTTTCTTGGAAAACCTTGACCTAGAGCATCAGGCATTGTGTAAGAAAAGAAAATATACAGTAAATCAACACTAAAATGTAGAAATGTATGTCTAAAGAAAACAATAGCTCAATACTTAATATTATGTTTGTTTTTTATTCAGCTGGAAAAGGAATTAAGGCCTGGTGACCCAAAACTTGTTGCACCATCCACCGAAGAGCTTTACAGGACACAGGTCAGCAGAGGTACAGGTGACGCTTGGCCTCAAAAATAAAATCAGCACATATTTGCTCCACACAGTTGTTTTAATCCACAGTTATATGAATATTTTATATTGCACATTACGTTAGCCACCATGTCAGGGTCTTCTCAATCATCCATTAACAATGGCACAAGACTAATAATGGCATTGTATTTTTTTTTTTGTATATTTTTTAAGGGAACTTCCAGACTCAACAACTGGTGTCTTGCCAGAAACCTTCCAGCCTCTCATCCTGTAGCCCTGTTCATCAGACCTGGATTCTTCTCTAGACCTGCTTGGCTGCTGCTCAGCTCCTCTTCACCCTTTTCCCAGCTAAACCTCCCATTTCTATTTCCCTCAATAAATACTGTCTTTTGCTTCAGTCATGCCTCCTAATCTCTCTGTATCACACACTGTATTATTCTCCAAATATATTTTAAATTTTCATTAAACAGAATCACACAGTGAATACAAAAATAAGTTGAAATGTACAACATCAATAGTAAATACCAATAAAATTAGGGAAATGCTTTAAAACCGCCTACACTCTGCTATGAATTTAGGCTGAGTACTGGGTCTGAGTGACAGATCCTCCACACACAGCAGCTTGGTATCACCACTCTTCAGTCTCTAAGTGCTTAATGTTGGAGGGAATCTCCCTGTATCTCTGACAGAAACAGCAGGCTGACTGAGCCCTGACCCCTGGCAGGGCAGGATGTGGCTGTGGTCACCAGGTCACCAATTTCCTGAGATGAGAAGAATTATTAACATTTAATTAGTGGTCAAATGTGAGATTTTACTATGACAAGATGCAGCTTTCATGTTATATGTAAAATTAGTCAATCCAGAGGTAAAGCTGTTACTGACGTAATATGGCCTTATTTTACAGGATAGGAGTACTGATGTGGGGAATTTATGAAATATTACAAGCAAGCAGAGCAATATACATACTCAGCTGTACGTCTGTGAGTCTCCAGCGTCTGCTCACCTGTAGATCACAGAGCTGCCAAGCGTCACGCTTTGAGTGTGACAGTCACGCAATTTGACCCATTCTCACGCCACACGTCACACTTTTTTTTCATGATAATAAACTTTGGTCCTCGTTGCCGTGTGAAAATCCTATAAAGGCACATTTCACTTTTGTTTTTTGGACCTGGTCTAATGAGGTCACAAAAAACAAACAGTGAAATGTGCCTTTATAGCATTTTCAAAAATAGAGTGTGTTTTTATGAATCTTCAGGGTCTGTAGGATAATCTAGTCCAGATTTGAGAAGACTAGGGCCAGTGGTTTTTAATCTGGACCTGGTCTAATGAGGTATAGACGTATTGAACAAAAACGGTGAAATTTTCCATTTAGCATTTTCACAAATAAAATAAAAGTTTCACAAACACAATAATAGGTTTCAGACAAAATTAATGTCTTACCTAAAATATCTAAAATGTTTTCACATCAAAAAGTGTCACACAAACCTGATAATTAGTGGGCAAACAGTCGCATTGCACGTTAAATTCATTTCAACTTTCCCCTTAAGTGCCGAATCGGAGGCTGTCGACTAACTTCAGCGTCGTATTTTAAAATTGCATTACAAAATTGAAGATTTTGCAAAATGCATTTCCATTTGAATAAAGGTAAAGATACGCTTCCATATAACCACACACACCTCTACACTCCGACTGGTTGTGAAAAAGTAACTTGCATTGCTTGTCAAATGCGCTGTCATAATAGCAATCTTTCAAGTGACAGCGCTTCTGGATATTAAAGGAAATGGGAGATGACACTGTGTGTATGCCGTATGCAAGGATGAATGAATGAGCGAAACTGGTGGCAACTTTTATGGCAGGCAAAGCAAGCATGCAATATTTTCTCTCCTTTACAAACATATTACACATTTAAAAGCTCACCGGACAAACCAGTGACCCTCTTCCATGCATCGGCCTTCTGTAACTGGTCTTGGTAACCAAATAGTGAGACGTCGTACAGTACCGGCTCTCCTGCTACGGCAGCTATAAGTATCTCCAGCGCTATTTCGGAACGTATGTTTGGTAGGAACCCAAGTTGCGCGGGTTGTTTCACTGGGACCCACTTGAACAAGGGACGTCAGCAGAACTAGACATTCCCATTGGTTATTGCATGGCTATCCGCTTTGTGGGCTCTGGCACGTCATAAAAAGTTAAAACATTTTTAACTCTTTTTTGCCGCCTTGTCCGCTCTCTCCGCTCCGCTAAGCCTTTGCGGCTTTCTCCACCTTTTCTGCCTGGCTCCCAATAGAAAGTAAATGACTTCCGCATGCTTTGTACGCTTTTGGTCTGAACGTACAGTAAGTGTGTGTGCAAGTGGGGTGTTGAGTGTTTGGCATATATCTGTCTGCGTGTATATGCTTAGAGACCTGGTTTGGATTAGTTTAGTTTAGAGGCATTTGCTAACAGGCAATATCGAGTTTGAGGTTGAGATTTGTGATAAATGGAGTCCAAGTTTTCAGGAAGTAAGAGATTTGTTCTTTTCGAAAGGCAGTTATTTTTTCCATTGATATATATTCTGTGAGTAGGTTAACCAGTGATTGATATTTATTGTTTGCCTGGTTTTCCAGTTTGTAAGGATAACTTTCTTGGCGATAGCTAGGGCAACTAGTGTGGGTTTTGTGTATTTTGGTGAAAGTTCGACTGATGATAAGTCATCAAGTATGCAAAATGAGGGGGAGGGGGGAATGCTGCAACTCAAGATTGAGGTAAGTTTCTGTGTTACCTGAAGCCAAAAGTGCTGTACGGGTGAGCAGAGCCATAGGGTGTGGAACTTTGATTAAAGAGTTCACTGATACTGAGTTATGGCAGTCAAAGTCTATGTTTTTTCATATTTATCCCAGTATAGAAATTAGTAAGTAGATGTAGTAGGTTATGTTTACAATTATAACAGACAACTGAGCAATTTTTGCATGTTCTATAATGCTAATCTTTGACCTTTTGAAGTTCTGCTTCGAGGGAACGCGTTTCACCGCCATGCCGCTAGGGGGTGTGACTGTGTGGTTTCAGAGGAGTCATATACTTGTTTATCTTCTGGTCACAGCATGTAGCATTGTGCTATATGCGCTAATAACAGAAAACACATACCTTTTGTTCATTATTAATAATAATGGCGGTGTTGCAGGAAGACAGACTGGAAAAAGCACGGGGAACTGAAAAAAAAGCAGGGGAACTGGCATTTTCAGCAGACCAATCACAACCCTTGCGGCCTGCGTTGCCATGACGCGTAGTTAGGATTTTTTGGAGGTGCGTGTTAGGTTACGGCGTAGGGGTCCGCGTCGACGCTCATCATATACATCTCAGGTTCGAGGAGAGGCCATACTACTTCATAGAAATGTCTTGTTTCAGGTGAATTCAGTCATTAAGGACCCTTTTGGGAGATCTGTGATAGTACAAGGGTTATTACACTTGGAACCCAAAACACTGGTTAATGTCTATGGGCCTAATACAGATAATCCTCAATTTTTTGAGAAACTGTTCTTTACCTTATCTGACTCACACACAAAGGTCTACATGGGAGGAGACTTCAATCTAGTTTTGGATCCAATCTTTGCTCAGTCTTCTCAGAAAACCAGCTCTCTAACACAGAGTGCTATAGATTTAAAAGAAGAGACGCTAGGAATGGGGTTTGTAGACATTTGGGGCTTGTAGTACATTAAATAAAGATACTAGAGATTACCAGAGGTGGACAGAGTACACAACTTCACAACTTGAGTAAAAGTACAGATACTCTTATACTTCTCAAATATTACTCCAATACAAGTACAAGTGGCTTAGTCAAAATAGTAAAGTACTAAAGTATTTGCTAAAAAAATACTTAAGTATAAGTATTAAAAAATATCTCAGGAAATACAGGAAAGTAGCTTTATTGTCAACAAATGAAATGTCTTCATATTGTAGTTACATTTGAACACATTATGTAGTATATTTACCAATACCTCAACATATATCGTAACATTCAGTGTGTCCTTTGGTTGGCCAATTAGTTTTTATCTTGCCACTTCAAATATGTATCACATTAGATTACTGTTTTTAAATGAACAAGATTTATAACAAAGTCTATTGGATCAGCTTTGCCTCTGATGAAATAACTGAGAGATTATAACATTCTCTCAAATTGAACTACTCAAACTTAGTTAGTCCTTATTCAACTTCAACAGAAGTATATTTACCCATATGTAACACCCCTTTGATCAGTAATAGGTGGAAATACTATAGAAGTTAAGGGACCAGTAGGTTCGACTGCTGGAGCACAGTGAAATGTTTAAAGGAAGTTCAGAGACAAGAGGTAGAATTTGGGATTATGCCGGCTTTTTGTATTAAGGGAAGAATAATAATAAATAGAAAATAGAAAAATACAAAATCACAAAAATATTGGTACCACTCACTGATAACACTGGCTGTGTTAAGAAAAAAAAATCACATTGGCAATTGCTCAGTGTCACATTAATTATCAGTATCTCAAATATAACCTGAATTTACTATCACTTTTATGCAAATCAAGTTTCTCTATAAATCAAATTCAATTTTACAATATGGCTAAAAGGGCAATCAATTATGCACACAAAACAATACTCTTCAGGAAAATATCCTGCCACTCAGTTTTCAGTTCCACACGATGAAGGGGGAGGGGGGGGGGGGGGGGGTTGAGTCAGAGTCACAGTCAAAAAAAAAGGGGGATTGTGTGTGGGTGTGTTGATCAGGGTGACTGAGTGTGAGAGGGTTTTGCAGCAGTCGGCCTACCACCCCACAGGGTGTAGCAGAATTAAGATATTATGTCCAGTAGCCACTGGTAGTATCTGGTGATACGGTTTCTTCCGCTCTAGATCCAGGTGGGAAGGCTGGCCATCAACATCACTGGAAGATCCAAATCCAAGAAAACACACACAACAAAAAAACCTGACCTGTCAACAGACAGTGTCAGAGAAATATCAAAAATTCCAATTATCTACTATCTGTCCTAACAGTAGTCCATAACACACAAGGTGCATTACATAAATCTTCAAATACAGATAAAATATTAAATCACACTGTGTAAGCTTTACACTTTAACCACTTAACATACGCCCCTATTTTTTATGTTGTTAGCCTAAACGACATGCCCAAGTTGTGAGCAGCACAGATCCCACATAGTTTGAAACTCAGGGATGTGTCTGGTATCATTGGAAAGGAAACACTCTCAGGATTCTTGTAAACATGTCTGTGTGATTCTGTGACTTACTGACAAAGAGTGGCAGAGGTTACAATGATGGGGTTGTTTACTCGCCCATAGGTTTGCCTTTACAATGACATGTGTACAGACATTCAGGGACCTCTCAGCAGGATATAGACACAATGAGGCCGCAGCCACAGGTCTTGGCTTCATGCAGTCCAAATTTGGAGTCAAAAGACCAGAAGATGAATTTTTCAACAGGTATGTCCATGTGTTTTCCTTAGGTCCTTTTTGGAGACTCCAAATGGACACTTGGTTACCAAAGCTGTATAACCACAATCAAACACCTATAACTTCACAACCCCTTTGCCTACAATCAAAATCTTGGTCTCTAATGAAAGCTGACACCATATTATTAGTATTATTATTAAATATTATATTATTATATATAACCTTTTTTTGTTTTGTTTGGCCATATCTATCTATCTATCTATCCATCCATCCATCCATCCATCTACCTATCTAACTGACTGACTGACTATCTATCTATCTATCTATCTATCTATCTGTTTATTTTGCTATAAGTCATATGTCAAGTCGAAGAAGAACCAACCGTGTACCAAAATGCCGAGTGCGTAATGATATATGGTTCAACTCTTTTACGCACCGGGCGCACGCCGGTTACGCTTGGAGTTTGTTTATGGACAGCCAAACTTGATAGCTTAGTGTCATACACCGTTGGAAACCTCAGACTATTGACTAAAAGGTTATCTACTTCATTTCACCGAATATTTCCATAGGCTGGAACAGCTGTCAATCAAAGCCATGTCGTCATTGTCGTCGGTCACATGTCCTCATTGGCTTTGGAGACATGTACTGCCTAATCCTAAACACCGATTGGTTTGTGTGTGGTGTCGTCAGAAGCAGAAGAGGCTCACGGTCGTAAACATCTAGTCACGTGTACTCTGAGATGGACGTGCAGGTCAGGAAATGACGTAAACAGGCCGTATACGGTTTGTTGTGTTATTACGTTACGTGTTGGACTAAATACATGGACATATTGAGGTAAGTATTTCGGTTTTATGGAAACAGATTTCATATTTCACAAGAATGGATACTTGGTGAACTGTACAGAAAGTCCTGAGTCATAAGATGATCGTTGTGGATAAAGGGAAGACTTTGAAGGTATGTAGTCATAATAGCTTTTCTCACGTAGCTGAGTGGCTAGCCGAGCTAATCGCTAATACTATTACGGCTGTGAGCAACCATATAAGTCGTGAGTGGTCTTGAATGAATCAGGACAATCTAAGCTTTCCAACAATGTATGGCATGAGTATATATGTTTAAGGGTTGCTGTTTAAAACATTCAGAAGAACTTGTCGCTACCTCCTAACATCCGTCCCGTCCCGTACAGAACAGCGTACGTTAAGTGGTTAAACTGTCATTCATTTTTAACATATTAACATATAAAACTCAGTAAACAAAATATGCAACAGTACAAATATTTTACCGATTGGATGATCAAAAAATGGAAAAGAACTCATTTTTTTGTAACCAAAATAGCTTCTCACCGCTTACAGTAAACAAATAAGTGCATAAAATTAGCTCAATGAAGGTACAAATATAAATTAATACAAAATTTACATGAAAACTCATTTGGAAAGAAATTAATTTCTCTCCTATCTCACTTTACAGGCTGGGCGCACTGACACAGACTGGCAGTGCTCAGAAAAAACAGTTTCTAAAAACCAAAAGCATATAACAAGAGCACAAACACTTGAATAAATTAGCTCTCGCCATAAATGAATTATAATAAATGAAAAATCTTATGGTTGGCTGAATTACCTGCTCCACAGAGCTGTATGGACAAAGCCAATGGCTATTAGCTCGAGGCTAGCGACTATGTTAATGCGGGTTTTTAGCAGTACTTCACTAGTACCGGACTCAAAGTGTTATGTGGGTTATATATACCTAAACATAATGTAACATTCACTGTGTCATTTGGTTAGCCTATTAGCATTTATCTTGCCAGTTCAAATATGTATCACAACATTAGATTACTGTTTTTAAACGGACAGAGTTTATAACAAAGTCTATTGGATCAGCTTTGTCTCTGATTAAATAACAGAGATTATAACATTCTCTCAAGTTAAACTACTCAAACTTAAAGAAGTCCTTATTCAACTTCAACAGAAATTGATTTTCAAAGTTGTGAATCAATTTGTCCTCTTCTTGGGCTGAAGATAAGTCCAGCTGCACTAAACAGCCTTTCGCAGGCAGCAGAAGCTGGCAGGGCTGTGTTCAGCTTGAGCAACAGATTGGATACGGCAGGAAAAGAGGTCAATATGTCAGGTAGGCATCCAGTTGTTTTGTTGTCCTCTTCATCAGAAGTACTTGATGAGTCAGGCTGCTGCAGAGACTCATCATGGTCAGTGAGGTGTCTTTTGATGTAACAGAGGCCTAAATGAGAAGAATAATAGTTTATATGACATAGCAATAAGAAATTGATCAGTCACAGTTTTTTTCATGCCTTGCTTGAGGATATCCTCATCACTGGTCCAGGATGTTCTGAATTTGGGCTGAAGAATGGCTGCGGCAACCAGCTCTGGGTCAGACATCATTTTCCCAAACCTTTTCTTCAGACCGTCAAGCAGGGCATCAACAAGTGGTTTGCAAAATCTAAGTGACACTCTTGCTCTCTCAAGCTTGGCAATGAGGGTTGTGATGGTAGGCAGCAGCCATCCCATATGAATATATTTTCCCTGTAGTATGTCAATACTACATGTGTGCTTTTTCCAACTGGAGCCATGGTGTTGGTGTATTCACCCAAAAATAAAATATCAGATGGACTGTACTTAAAACAGATTTAAAATAAAAAATAAAAAAAAGGAAGGAGCATATATTAAAGGTTGAATATGTAGAATATTTATTAAAAGCTATATTTTTAAAAAAAAATAATACAGCCACGGGGCGTTTTGAGGGGTACAGAATGAAAGTATTGCTTTTCCATTAAAAAAAAAATTTAGTCTGAATTAATATTTTTAAAATGTTTTGACGGGTTCGACAATGACGTTCTGACACGTTCTGTGTACATTGTACCAGCAAATTAGCGGCCGGAATTGCGGGTTGCCAGGGTTGTCTGTTGTTCCGGTGCAGCTACTGTAGGCTGGCACTGGGTGAAATGGAGTTGTAAACAAGCAGAGCCGTGTTGGACTTACTAAAACCAGCGTTTTTTGCTCTCAAGTACAACTTTTCATCACAAAACTTGGTACGTTTTGGTAAGACAGAATATCTATTAGTCGCTGTAAATAAGTGGTTGTTTACCTTTGTATTCTTTGGCTGCTGGTTCACTGAGTTTTTAGCGCAATAATAGTGGTACTGTTGAACTCGCCAGGGTCTTAGCTTTCATATGAGATGCTATTTGTTTGTGTACCATGAAGTATCAAAACGGTAGCAATGGAAATGTGGAGAGTGGGTTTCTGACGCTATTCGGATTTTGATATTTGATCATGCTTGGTGTTTGAGTTGTGTTTGGTGTGTGTAAAAATGACGTGCTTGTAGCAGAGTTTCTCCGGAGCGGAGTTTCTCCTATTTAATTTGATGTGCAGTATGACTGTATTGCTACATAATTAGGGGATCATCCCTATGTTCCCCGGGTCCTTTGTTCCCCGCTTTGTATGTGACCGGGGAACATAGGGATGATCCCGTCTACAGTTAACCAGGTAGCTGAGTTAGCCGCCGAGTTAGCAGATGAGTTAGCCACCGAGTTAGCCGCCGATCTAGCAACCGAGTTAGCCGCGATCGGGGAACATAGGACCCGGGGAACATAGGTACGCTCCCCAGGTTTAACTGCTACTCCCACTGGCGTTACAATGTAATGTACCTCGGTGGTTTCAAGTCGACGGGTATGTTCGCTTCCTGTTTTCAAAATAAAAGCACCAACTCTATCGTTATGGTTTTCTTAATAATAAAAGGCAACAGGTGTTTTATTTTGTGAAAATGACCGGAAGTGCGTTACTCGCTACGGCTAACTTGAGTGGCCCCGAATTCGCAGGAACAAAACTTTAAGCAGATGTTAGTTGGACAAATTAGCGTCACATTGTGGATATAATGGGCTACTTTCTCGCCTAAAAAGGTTAGACATGTGGATAAAGTGGTATATTTACAGAGTTAGAGCTAAAATAAAATCCTGCATAGGACCTGGCAACCCGACTGCTGGAATTACTTTTTGGTTGTTGCGACTACGATCTCGAGACATTAGATGGTGTTGTTCTGCTCATTCTACATATTCTACCTTTAATCTTACAAATTAATATATAAATTGCAACATATCAGATTACACAGAATGTGATGTAATGAAACAATAATTTTCCTTTGGCCAAAATCATCGACAACAATTAGAATGATAAGTGATTAGAATAATAAATGTGCCCATTACTTTTTCTCCAGTCGTAGGATGTCAGAGAGGAAAGTATTACATGGGTGCATTGAGTGTAGCACAGACAGCTCTCCTTTGTTTCTGATGATTTTGACGATGCGCTCTATACCCAGATAAAAGGAATTCTATTGTGTTGCATTGGGCTGTACCAGCTGAAGCTTGCAGTATTCTTCTGTCACCTCAGCAGCAGTAGCGGACCTTGCAGTCTTGTTCCAGAGAGCCTGTGTTTGGGAAAGCTGACCTTGACAGCCTCTTATATGCCTCTGTGTTATTTGCATTATTTGCCTCCACTGTAGACACCAAATAAAGCAAATGGCAAGCACACCGATGATGCTTAGGGAGCTGGTACTGAAGGCCATCATTGACGTCTTCTGCCATGATGTCTTCAACACTGATGAAATCCACTTCAACTTCCATCTCCTCAGTATCAGGGCCATCATCTTGAGTTGCTTCCTCCTCAGTTACTTCTTAGATTCCACAGATTCGGAAGGCCTTGACAAAATTCGAAACCATTATGAGTTGTTGTTTGTACGATTTTGTCACGGATTTCACGCTCTGAATGTATGTCATTCAGAGCACCTGCTAAGACATCGAATGTATGAGCACTAGGCATGGGCCCGTATGAGATTCTGACGGTATGATAACCTTAGGTAAAAACATCACGGTTTCATGGTATTATGATTACAGCTATAAAATGTGATATTTTGAAATGTCTGTATTTAAAAATTAAAAAAAAAAAAATTCCTCCATTGAACAGTCTTTTATTTTTTAGTAAATATGTATTTAAAATAAATAATAATAAAAAATAACTGAAAAAAATGAGTGCAGTCCTTTAACTGAGGCTAAACCTGCAACTCAAGTCACGACATAAATTAATTATTTTTGTGAAAAAACAACAAGAAATGCAAATAAATGCAATCACTTAACCTGTGGCTCAAGATCAGAACATAAATAATTGAAAAAGTAAAACCACTTCTAAGATAAATATAAATAAATAAATAAATGCAGGCAGGAGCTTAAAACTGAATCTCAACAGTTTTTGGAGACTTGCTCACTATCATATTGGATGTATTGCCTCCAAGCCGCGGCCGTCTGTCTCTTTACAGCAGCCGACATAAATACAGCCGACTTGGCGCTTTTAAACGGGGGGAAAAGTTCGGGGGTCTCGCCTCTTTCAGCCATCATACAGCCTGCAGATCTACCTGCTTGTAACACCAACCGGAGGTGCGCCGGAGGAGGACTACTTTACGCTGCAGCTGCACACGACCAGGGACCTCCACTCTCTCTCTGACGAGACGTCACATTAAAAAAAAACCCCACTCATACCGCAGGAATGGTATGACGGAAATTTTTTGTGGTTTTGAAACCGTGACTTATTCATACCGTGGTATACCTTGAAACCGGTAACCGGCCCATGCCCAATGAGCACCCTTTGATAATGCTACCCTACTGTAGCATTATCAATTTTGCTCCGCACAGTGGTGCGAGACATGACAGAACAGTTTGGCTGTAGATTTTAAACAAAGCTTTGAAATGATGGCTGTTCCACCAGTGCAAAGGGCTGGAGCCCTGGAACTATTCAGTTCAGGATTGCATTGTCAGTTTTCTGGGATATTTGCTTTGTTTAGGGTGACCATATTTTGATTTCCAAAAAAGAGGACACTCGGCCCGGCCACGAGATAGCCTACTTAAATACTCGCAGTTTACTCAAAGATTCCTTATAATTTTAATATATTTAAAGTTTATATGTATGGATAGAATATTTTGTTATATTACAAAATAATATCTCTCAAAGACAGAAATTCAGATAGGCTTCTCAGAGGTTACTGAACTTTCTTTATTATGCTTAAATTGTAAAATTGAAAAAAAAAAAAAAGACAGACACATATGTACCAGCTTTGCACATGGTGCACTCGGTAAACTGGGAATTTTTTTTCGCAGTTCATATGTGAATGTGCATTTGCGCTTCGGCATCACCGCCGGTGTCTGCTGCTTTCTTGTTGTGAGTTTTGGAGAGGACAGCCTCTCGGGGATTACGTCACACATGCTAACCCAAAAAATGACAACTGGGGGTGCACACACATATACAGTACACACAGAAGGAAAACCGGACATTTCCATCAATTAATAAAAAAACCCCAGACGAGATGTAAAAAGTTGACATGTCCGGGGAAAAGAGGACGTTTGATCAGCCTAGCTTTATTTGCTCAAGCTTTTGATATGAAATGTTCATCTGCAATTTAACAAACATTAAGCTAGCTAACATCAGTAGCTACTTTACGGCAACATACTTTTTCAGGTTGGAAGATGAGTTTTTGTAGGTTGTGATAGAATTTGTTTGCGTTAAACACAACAAGCATTTAAAGTGAAACAAATAAGTTTTTGTAGCAAAAATCTCAAACGGGTTTAAGATAAGGCCACAGATGCTCGGTGGGAGTTTCTCCATGTGTTTCAGTTTCTTCCTCCATTGTATGGATTATATGGAATGACGTACCCATGTGTTGCAGTGTCACTCATTGCAGAAAAGGCGTTTGACCTTGTAGAGTGGCAGTACTTGTTTGAGACAATGGGAAGAATTAATATAGGTCCCAAATTCACCAACCTGGTCAAACTGCTTTACAAACACCCTACAGCACAAATACAAACTAACAAAGACATTTCGGCCAGATTTGTTTTATCACGCAGCACACGGCTGTTGCCTTTTGCCCCTATTATATTTGCTGTTGCAATTGAACCACTGGCTACAGCTATAAGGTCTAACCCAGCCATTCATGGTATGCAAATTGGTGATTGCATTTATACTTTGTCTCTATATGCAGATGATATATTGACATACCTCTCAAGTCCCGAGGAATCTACCCCAGCTCTTATGGACGCACTGACAGAATATGGTAAAATATCTGACTATAAGATCAATATAAATAAATGTGTTGTCATTCCTCTGAATGCCAAAGCTGAAGCTGACCCTCCTGATACTATGTTTCAATTACTAAAAAGTGTTGCGTTCAGGAAAATAAACGCCCGCCCATAGCGTGTGCATGACTATAGCAAGTGTGAAACAGCGCCGAAAATTCCCAGGGGCCGAGAGCGATAACACAGGGGCTTGACCATGCGAGGGTGCCTCAGACAGACAGAGACAGAAATTTCGTGCTTTATAGATAGATAGATGGATAGATAGATGTCATCACAGTGTTTCACAGAAAGTGTTTTACAGTATTTTGAAAATACAAAAATACACAGTACTGAAGTATTTTGATACAAAATACGAAGGCATTTTCATAATCTCAATAAAATACAAATTACAAAATAGTATTTTGTATTTGAAATACATATTTTAAATACATGTATTAGAAATACTCCCCATCCCTGCTAGTAGTCAGTGTTTTTCTTTTAACTCTAGACATAAAATTACACAATACAATCTTATCCATAGAACATACTATACCCCTGACAGATCACATAAAATAAAGGCTCAGTACTCCCAGTTTTGCCCAAGATGCAAATCTGGAATAGGAACATTGGTACATATGTTTTGGACTTGCCCTTGTCTTAATTCATATTGGGTGTCTATACTCAAAGTGCTTAATGATATTGCAGGACTAACCATCCCCACAGAGCCAAGAGTCATCCTCCTGGGCAACACATCTATGATGAAAGTCAATAACAGCCAACTCAAATTTATTAAAATTTGTCTTATCAGAGCCAACAAATGTATAGCTATGCATTGGAAAGATGTGTTACCACCTACATTTGCTAGATGGATGAATGAACTAGTGAAAAGATAATGTACAATTTGAAGGGTAAACCTGGAGAGTTTCAAAAGATCTGGGGTGGTTTTCTGACATATGTGGACACAGAGTCCACAATACAGTAATCATTTTATATTTAAACAAGTATTAAACTCCAATGTCATGTGATTGTTAAACATGCTTATTCAACAACTGGTTCTGTTTCTAACTTTATTTTTAATTCTTTCTCTTTTCTTTTCTACCTTCTTCTTCTTATCCCAGTCTCTCAACTAAAGTGTAAGGAGCGCTTCCGCAGGTCATTCATTCCAACTGCAGTCAGACTGTACAATGCTGCACTATAGTTGCACTTTAGGGTCCTTTATTTAGTTTTTTAAAATGTATTGCTGTATATATATGTTATAATTGCAGTTTAAGGTCCTTTTTATTTAGTTTATCATTTTTACTGTTGTATGTATGTGTATATGTGTGTATATATGTATGTATGTATTTGTATATATATGAGTATATATATTAGTGCTGCCACTAACGACTAATTTTCTAATGACTAATCTTTCGACTCATTTTTCAATTAGTCGACTAATCTAAATGACAAATTTCCAAAAAAATCAAGTGGTTGCCATTTCATTCATTTTATTTTGAATGCAACTCAAAAGGCCAAAAACATAAAATGTCACCTTTACCATCACAGAAGTAAACATAAAATAAATAAAATATTACAAAATTAAATAGTATATAGAGAGCCCATTCCACCTAAAAAAAAAAAACATTTTTCTAAAGGCCATAATGACTATAATGTTATATTAAAATTTTGAAAAATTTGGGATGAGATAGAAAGTAGTGCAGTTGGCTAAATCTGTCACAATAACACAGTTCAACCACTAGAGGGTGGCAAAGACTGTGTGTTTGGAATGAAGACGAGGCAGGCTATCTGCAATTCATCCCCCAAGCCATATAAATAAACGGCAACTAGCTTGAATAGACTCAAAATGATCCATTGGAGACATTGGAGTAGCTGTTACTACAGTAGGAATATTATGCAACAGCGAAGGTAAAAACATAGATAGATAGATAGATAGATAGATAGATAGATTTCTTTATTTGTACCCGCAGGTAAATTTGGCTCGCAGTGAGAGACATTCATACAATACAGAAAAATGAAAACAGTAAAATAGCTACACAATTCATCATCATCCCCGTCATAAAGTGCATTATATATGTAGGGTGGCTACCCTAAAAGTGCATGGCATAAAGTGCGTAAGTGCACTCATCATCATCAACACAATCATTGTCAACATCATCATCATCATCATCATCAACTCCCCACCCATCATCAAGGGATCACAAGTTCTTATTGAGATATATGATAGCTGCAGGGACGAAGCTAGACCTATGCCTTTTAGTTTTGGTCCTAGGTACGGTGTACCTGCGGCCAGATGGGAGGAGCAGGAAGTCACTATAGAGGGGGTGAGACCTGTCCCCTAAGATGGAACCAGTGAGCCGCTGCAGCTGTCTTATGTACAGGGCTTCTGGGCTAAGCTGTGTCTCACCGATCGTCCTGCTTGCCCATATAATTTGTAGTTGTAAACTTACAGTGGGAAGTTTGTTTGGAATTTTTCTTTGATGGTTTATTCCGCGAGTTGGCACAATTAGTTGCTCGGTGTTTGACTTGTGTATATAGTATACACTGTATTCGTGCTTGTTTAACTGCCCTGGGACGTTTTTCAATTATATGAGGCGCTGTTGCAGGCGGGGGCTCGCGGGCGTCTTACAAATATTGCAAATAGCAATAATATAAACTCAGATAACATTTGGCTGTTATTTTTGTGTTGGTGTGTTTTTGAGCGATGACAAGCCGGAGTGAAAACATGCCGAAATTAAATAGGAGTAACAAGGCTATTTTTAAAATGCAAGGAGTAGAAGTAAAAAGCCTACTCGAGTCAAGTATAGCTACCCAAACTTTCTACTTAAGTAAAGACACCTCTGTAGAGTAGCCGGAGAAAGTAACGCCAAGTTTCTAGCTTTTCCCAGGAGTAGGTGTGTGCCAGTTGCAGAAGTAGCTGCTGGTATATGTGTTGTGTGCTCATTAAATAAACCCTCTTTCTCAAGTCTGGTGCTGTCCCGAGAGCGTTACAATGAGCAAAGCAAAACACTGTTCAACGTCGTTTCCTAAAACATTACCAGAATCCAGGTGACCTGCTTAACACCCAAAGACAGTAAGCCATCGTACTTCACAAGATTTATAAAAAGGGAGAGAGGGTAGCCAATTTAACCAGCAGGGTTCGTGCAGCAAAAACTAGAGGTGTGGAGGGGAATTACCTGAACTCAGATGAGCCGTTTGAGACTGGGTGAGGCATCGACAAAAAAACCCCAAAACGATTACGTCGACTAATCGCGGCAGCTCTAGTTTTTATGTATGTATGTAGCCTATATATGTGTGTATATATATATATATATATATATATATATATATACACACATATATATTATATTATATTATATATAATTCCATTTTAGGGTCGTTTTATTTAGTTTTTAATTTTATTACATTTGTTTTATTGGTTTTTTTCTATATCTCTATTTTTTGAGCTTCTGTAGCAATGAATTTTCCCCACTGTGGGATCAATAAATTTATCCTTATTCTTATCCTTACAGTGGCTGTTATTTACTCCCTCTCTGCAACAGTCTTGTTATTTTTGTTTTATGATCTGGTACCTATCTGATATATATTTGTACATTGTCCTATCATTCAGCTCTAGGGTTGTTATCTGAAAAAAACAAAACAATAAAAATATTGTTGAAAAAAAAGTGTATGGTTCAATGCTTTAATTTGATTTAAACTGAAGTTCTATTCTATGATGGCATAAGGCCTTCAAAACTCAAGTTAACATGATGTCATGTTGCTGTGACAACGTGATGTCACAAAGTAATGTGATGTCACAAAGGAAAAATGTGATGTCATACACATTGAAAAGGTGCTATGATGTTACAGAGTAAGGTATTTTGGAACTCCCTTCATATAAGCAGACATCTGTGTGAACTCATTTAATTTGAAGCAGTTGAACAAACAACACTCAAATTAACAAGTAAGTGATCTGAAGAAGCAGATTGTAAATCAACTTCTGTGATACAGGTAAGTTATCTATCTTTGTCTTTAATGTAGAAACATGTAGCAACATTTATGAGCTCCAGTTACACTTTAATTTACAAGCAGGTGGACAGAAGACAGAAATGTACAACGTTAAGATCTGTTCAGTCATTTAAAGGAGCTGCGTAGTGTGTATTTTAGCTTTGACAGCAGCCGAAGCTCAGACAATCTATGTCAAGCAGGAGATGAATAAATTAAAATGTTGTTGTCCTTTAAAATGAATGAAATTAACATTTCCAATTTCTTTTTAGTCTTCTGAGAAGAAAAAAATGGCAGAAGGAGAAGCAAAAAACATTGTAGTTCAACTCCCAGAAAATTATCAGTTCCTGAAGGTTCTGGGAGAGGGTGGGTTTGGTAAAGTGCTGCAGTGTTTAAAAAAGGATACACAGGACATTGTGGCTGTCAAGATCCCTAAAGGCGCCAATCCCATCAGTCTGAGCTGGGAGGTAAGAAATATGATTTTTATTATTTCAAAGTGCTTTTTTACTTTGTACACTGACACTGAGTAACCAGAATTAAGTTATATTTGGTAATAACAGGTGCAAAAAGGCAACTATTAGGCAATAATTTAATTTGTAAAGACGTAGTGAATAAATTATCTGTAGTGAGATTGAAGCACTACAGCTCTGCGTTTCTGTACAACTGTTTCTTCTGACTTTTAACATATTAACCACCTGTAAACAACTAATCCTTTTAAATTTATCTACAGCTTAAAGTGCTGGAGTTCTTGACAGGTCACATGATGAACGAGTTCAACATCGTGACGTTTTTTGGCACATTTGAAGCAAATTGTGGAACGGCATTGGTGTTTGAGCACCTGGATATGGATTTACACAATTATATAGATGACTTCCACCCATTATTTATGAGTGACATTAGAAATATCGTCCAGCAGGTATGAGTACAGTACCACCAGACAGCAAACATAGCACTGAACACTTTGAAACTATGCTACATACTCATATGTTATATTACTGATCTTATTACTGACCTTGTTACTGACATTATTTCTACTTTCAGTTGGCTACAGCAATCAACGCACTCTCGGCTATGAATCTCGTCCACTCAGATATAAAACCGGACAACATAATGCTGGTGGATCATCGGATAAGACCAATTCGAGTCAAGCTCATAGACTTTGGCTTGACTTTGCCAAAACACAAGATCAGGCAGGGCATGAGAGCACAGGCCCTTCATTTTAGGTAAGCTCTATATAGATATTGATCATTATTGTATATTCTACTGGAGTTAGTTTATAGTTTAGCAGTTTTATTAAAAGTAGCTGTGTGCTTCCTGTCCATATTTTGCTATTTATTTAGTTCCTGTGCTGGATTGTACAGTGTTCCTCATTCTGTGTACTGCTTTTCTTCCACATTCAGGTCTCCAGAAATCCTTTTAGGCCTTCCATTTTCAGAGGCCATTGATGTGTGGGCACTGGGATGTGTAATGGCCCACATGATCTTCGGCTTTGCACCGTTTCCAGGGTGTGATGAATACGAAACAGTAAGTCACTTCTATCCTATACTGTACTCTCTGCTTTCTATCTACTCTGTTTTTAATAGATCAAGTACTGTTACATGTACTCATCCTGAAAGTACAACCTTAGTTTGCTATTTAAAGAATGACTGGTTAAAAGTAAAATTGTCTTTACCATCAGTACCACAGTAGTAAAGTGCTGTGATCAAGGTTATACATTACTCTGTACAAGTGAGTTTAAGTAAAGTTTTTGTAATAGCATCTAAACAAAAATCTTATTGTGATGTTGTGCTTTATCTACAGATCCGATTCATGGTTGCCCTCCTGGGACCACCATCAGACCTTCTATTAAACAAGGCTCAAGAATTTAAGTCATCGCTGTACTTCAGGAAGATGTTTGGAAGATGGCATCTCAAGGTACCATAATATTTTACCAGTCTCTTCTTTAATTAAGATGACTTGTTTCATATTTCCAACATTTAACAGTTAAGCAGTTGAACTTGATGTGCTATTTTTAACTCTCTTTTAGACACCTCTACACTTCTACGGACCAAGTGTCACTTCCCAGAAGTACAGGAGATACCCGGTTCCTTCACTGGATCATATCAAATACGTAAGTATTAAGTGGATGTTAGCTATCATTGTCATCATTAGTTCATGTCTTTTAATGAATCAAATGTACAAGTTTACTGCTGGTGGAGTTTAACTATTGTTTCTGTTACTAGGTTCCTTTGGTGGATGGTGATTATAAGGAAAAGGATCAGGACCAGATGATAGAGCTGCTAAAGGGAATGCTCCAAATGGATCAGGCTGACAGGATCACTGCCAGTCTAATCCTCGAGCACCCTTTCATATCAGCGGTTGACCTCAACTTTTGGTAAGTGTGTTTGTTTGTGTGTACTGAGATATAAGTGATATTGCTAGTGATCTGAATATATGTTGTCAGACGTGAATTTCTTTGCATTTGCATCAATATAACAATAAGGGTTTGTCTTTTAATAGTGATGAAGCATCGGAGCCTGCAGCTGCTCAACCCTCGAAGGACCAGGACCAGACCAGAAGCAACGAGGAGCAGCCACAGCCAGGACCAGACCAGGAGCAGCATTCAGCAGCCACAGCTAGCCTGGAAACAGATAGGGCGACAGAACGCAACACAAGGTAAGATGATTTTCACTGATTATCATCATCATCCGTCAGATAGAAGAGAAACATTTCTTTCATAACACAATCAAGGATAATGTTTTAACTGGGTGTGTGTTTGTGTTTTTAGCTCAAAGACTCATGTGACATCAGTGGATGAGGCTTGCAACAGTGAGGACTGCAAAGCAGAATCTGAGGGTCCCACCAGTGACCCTCCTGCCTCTGTGAAGGAAGATGGAAGCACTAACATCAAGCCAGACCAGCACACTCCAACACCAAAAATGCCACGTGTGATCATGGTTCGTCCTGCTGCACCAGAAAACACAGTGACATTGGAGTCTGAATCCAAGGCTGATGACTCATCTGATGTGAAGGAGGACAACACCATGGAAATCGAAGGACCTGTCATCATGGTTCATCCTGCTGCGCCAGAAAACATTGTGGGACTAGGGAGCCAGGAATCCAACACCACAAGAGGTAAGTCTGTTTATGACTTGTTCACTGCAACCACAGGTAAGACCCAACAGCAGCAGCCACAGGAGAAAAAGAAGAAGAAGAACTGCTTCCGGCGCTTCTGCTCTTGGGTGAGTAAGAACATGTGCTCCTGCTGGACCGGTGTCGACGAGGAAGAGGAAAGTCAGAGATGAAGATCTTCACAGACACACACACACACACACATATACACAGGGGTAGCACGGAGGCTCAGTGGTTAGCACTGTGTCCTCACAGCAGAAAGTCCTGGTTCTGAATCTAGGCTCTCTCTGTGTGGAGTTTGCATGTTCTCCCCGTGTTTGCGTGGGTTTCCTCCGGGTGCTCCGGTTCCCCCGACACATTCCAAAGATATGCAGGTTAGGTTAATTGGACATTCTAAATTGTCATCAAATTTTATCAGGGAAATATTTAATTAGTCAATATTATTTTAGTATCATTAAAGTATTATATTATAGAGTATATAGAGTATTATCAGCTTTGTTTGAACCTTTGTTATGATGGAAGTCTGTTAGAAGAAACAGTCAAAGCCACTCTTCTTCAAACAATCACAGAACAAGTTTCATGACATTTTCACAGTTATGTGTATTGTTTTAAATTCAGACACTCAGTGAGTGATGTCATACATAACATCAGGCCTTAACATTTTATTAAAAATCTTTGACACATTATCACCTCTGTCACCATCTTCTCTGTTACCATAGCAATCTGTGACTCAGTCTGTGCTTTGGTTGGTGGATTAATGTCTAAAAATTTCTAAATCTAAAAAAGAAAAATGTTAATATCAAAATGGTAGAATAGGCAGAGTCTCATGTGATATAATAGATACAATACAATAGATATTATGTTTACAGTTGATTAATAGATCTATGGGGGAAGCAGCTCTATCTGAGACTTGAAAAGCTGCAGTTTATCACATCAATTTTTATGAAAAGACATCAGTCTGAGTTTAACCAACTAGAGCACACCACTCTACAGAGTCTGCAAATTTCTATTTTGATGAACAAATGAAATGCTTGTCAGATAAAGGAGATGTGGTTGAAACCATATTTAGAGATTTGAATAAAGCATTTGACACAATAAACCATTAGGTGCTATGATATCAGGAATGTCTGTTGAAGTTGTAAATGTTTTTTTTGGAATACAAACATAACTTCAACAAGCTTTTAATTTGGGAAATAAAACAGTAAAAATCTGTTCACATCTGTTGTTCCTCTGCAGCACAAGTGACAGTGAGACTGAAGATATACTGACTCTCAACAGTGATTGGTCAAGGCTGAACCACATGCACACATTACCTGGTGTGCTGTGATTTATGACTAGAAAAAAAGTGCATTGATGCATACTTGTGATTTTATAAGGCTGATGTTTTTGGTCCACACCATTTTTGGCTTTTGTACACATGTATATCTTTAGTATGGATCCTACACACTGTTTTATGGATCCTACACACTGGTACACACACTTACAGTGGCTGGCATGAACCCACATGGCTCTCTCCCTGCCCTTTACCACTGATGCTGTTGTCATTCATACCTGGAATGGTCATTTCTACTTAGGAGAGGAGACTGGGAGGAATTTGATTAATACATCACCACCAGCCCATTTTAGGAGTCAATTCGGCCTCTTTCTGGGGCCAATCACAGTATGGATCTCAGGGTCTATTTGAAGCCTTCTATTTGTCATGTGGCATTATTTATTTAGCTATGCTAAACAACACAATATATTAAGCATTAAAAGTTAGAAATGAGAAAGCATCATTCATTAACAACAGTTTATTTATTGGCAGGAAAAACTATGAGTAGATAGTAGAATTTAAAATCCACAAGTCACTGTGGTCTGTATCCAAATGATCAACTCATGCATCATATATGCATTATAATACATCATATTACAACAACAGATGACACTGTACAAGAGTTAATGGAAAGACACGACATTTTTGAACAACAGAAATTGCCACAAGCCATGACTCAGGCCATAATTTCAATGCTGCTCAAAAAAAACGAAGACCCTTTATTATGCAGCTCATACCGCCCAATAAGCCTTGTAAACTGTGACTTTTAGATTCTCACAAAAATATTAGCCACCCGTATAGACAATTCAATTCCAACAGTCATCGATCCAGACCAAACGGTCTTCATTCCAGGTAGACAGTCATTTTATAATATGCGCAGATTATTCAATATCCTGATCACCCTGCACTCAGCATCCAGGGAGATCACAGGAGTGGTGATCAGGGCAGAAGAAGGTATTACTGGAATCTCCCGTGGCGGCAAAGTCCACAAAGTGGCGCTATACGCAGATGACCTGCTTTTGTATATATCCAACCTGACAGTTTCGATACCAAAACTATTGTCGATGCTAGAAAACTTTGGACACCTCTCAGGCTACAAATTGAACTATTCAAAGAGCCTGCTTTTTCCAATTGACCACATAAACAGAGATAATTCCAAATTTCCATTCAAAATAGAACTCGATATGTTCACATATCTAGGAATTAAAGTTACCCACAAGATGGAGAATTTGGAGAGACACAACTTTAAGTCATTATTAGAACAAATAAAACAAGATCTTGAGAAATAGTCAACATTACCGATTTCATTAGCAGGTCCCATTAATATAGTTAAAATGACAGTCCTACCTAGATTTCTTTATGTGTTTTCCCCATATTTATCCCCATGAAAACATTTAAACAGTTAGATAGACAAATTTCTTCATTTATATGACAATATAAATTAATTCTAGGATGAAAAAAATGTACCTGGAGGTTCCTTTTAAAAAAAAAAAATGTATTGTGCAGAAAAAACAAGATATACACAGTGTGAGAAGAGAGTGCAGATCAGGAAAAAAGTACAAACAAACAATCAAATGAGACAGAATATGCAAAACAGGACATGATAAAAGTAAGCACAAAAAAACCCAAAAAACGAGAGGGAAGAAGAAGAAGAAAAAAAGGAGGTGTGTGTGTGTGAGAGAGAGAGAGAGGGAGAGTGTGTGGGAAAGTGTGTGCGTGTCTATCCTTCAGTCATTATGTCAATTGTGTGTCCTTTCTGTAGTTTTAGTTGTGGGAGAGAAGGATTCAGCTCTCCTTTATGAAGTTGATAAATGGAAGCCAGATTTCATTATACTGTTCAATTTTGTCTTTTATTGTGAAGGTCAGTTGTTCCATATCTGAATGGTTTGTTAGTGATTTGAGCCATTGTATGATTGAGATTTTTGTTATGTCTTTCCAGTGTAGTAGTAGTATTTTCTTGTAAGAGTTATTAATATAAATTTCTTTTGAGGTGTTTTGGCAGTGATGTCCGACAGGTCACCCAACAGGTAGAGAGATGGTGTCACTGGAATGCTGAGGTCAAGGATTTGGGAGAGCCTCTTGGCGACCTCCGACCAAAATGGCTGGATGTGTGTACAGAGCCAGAATGCATGAATGTAATTGTCGTTAGTTACAGGTTGAATCACTGAATCCCATGATGTGTAGTTTATGTTTGGTGATGTGTGCTCTATGAAGGATCTTATATTGAATTTGTTGGATTTTCATATTGTCAGACATGTTGAAGGTATTTAAACTTATTTTTTGCCATGATGAGTAATTGAGATTAAGATTCAGGTCAGTTGTCCATTTGTTAGTGGGTATGGTCATTTGTTGATTTGTGTTACACAGAGTCTTATAGATATGGGGAAGTAGTTTCTTATTGCTGAAAGACTGGAGTTTTGCAAGCAGTGACGTTTGGTACAAGTTGGATCTGTAATGTTTGATATGGCTTTCTAGTGCTGATCTAAGCTGGACGTATTGAAAAGTGAAGGTGCTGGGTAGGTTGAACTGTTCTTGCAGTTGGCCGAAGGTCGCAAAGAGGTCCCCCCCCCAAAGAGATGGGTTAAATGTGTGATACTGAGTGTTTTCCAGACGGGGAAGATCATAGGTTAATTGTTGATTGTGAACATGGGGTTATGCCAGATGGGAGTTAATGGTGATGGAAATGGTGAGTATCCTTTGAGTTTGCAGGCCTTCCACCATGCTAGATGTGTTGTGCTTATTGTTGGATTGTGGAAACATTGATGCTTCTTTATTGTGTCATTTATGAACAGTAAGTCTTTTAATGTGAGTGGTAGTGTGCTGGTGAGTTCTGTGTCTAAACATACTGTTGGGGTGGTGTCTGTTGTCCACTGTCTTATATACTGTAGTTGAGCATATATGAAATATAGGTGAAAATTTGGGGCTTCTAGGCTTCCTAATGACTTTGAGTGTTGTAAAGTGGCTGTCCGAGGTGCAGCCATCTTTGGCGTACCACCCCCAGGCTGCCCGTATCTGTGCCCTCTGCCCCGGCACTTTTTACAGCCATTTCAACCATTCAATTTTTAACACGTGGAAACGCGTTTTTCCGAGCCACCTTTAAACGCACCATGAGCAGGCGGGGCCAGGCGAGAGGGTAACGGCTGGGGCCTGCGGGAAGGCAGGGCTGGACGCCTTCCCTGCAAATGTCTATAAATCTATAAATTCTCCCCAAGTTGCTCCATCATCTTCCCTACCGGCTAAATCATAAGAGAGAAGACAGAGAAAGGAAAGTCATGTCGGTGAGTGAAATTACGTTTCTACAATAAATTAAACAAATAATTAAATAAATAATAAGAATAATAATAATAAATTAATAAATAATAATAATTAATAAATAATACTAATATATTAAATTAAAAAAAAACTTGATGGCACTTCATGTCGCTTTTGTTGCTTTTGTTAGTGTGTGTGTGTGTGTGTGTGTGTGTGTGTGTGTGTGTGTGTGTGTTAACAAAAGTAATCTAACGTGGAAATTTTGGATTTATATATTAACCACTTAACGCACGCTGTTCCGTCTACGGAACGGGACGGATGTTAGGAGGACATGTGACCGACAACAATGACGACATGGCTTTGAT
Organism: Scomber japonicus; assembly: GCF_027409825.1. Taxonomy (NCBI): domain Eukaryota; kingdom Metazoa; phylum Chordata; class Actinopteri; order Scombriformes; family Scombridae; genus Scomber; species Scomber japonicus. Next base: position 29,798,217 of record NC_070588.1, read on the forward strand.
TGACTGCTGTTCCAGCCTATTGAAATATTCGGTGAAATGAAGTTGATAACCTTTTAGCCAATAGTCAGAGGTTTCCAACGGTGTATGACACTAAGCTATTAAGTTTGGCTGTCCATAAACAAACTCCAAGCGTAACCGGCGTGCGCCCTGTGCATTTTGGTACACGGTTGGTTCTTCTTCGACTTAACATATGACTTATACCAAAATAAACAGATAGATAGATAGATAGATATGGCCAAACAAAAAAATATGGTTATATGTAATAATAATAATAATAATAATAATAATAATATGGTGTCAGCTTTCATTAGAGACCAAGATTTTGATTGTAGGCAAAGGGGTTGTGAAGTTATAGGTGTTTGATTGTGGTTATACAACTTTGGTAACCAAGTGTCCATTTGGAGTCTCCAAAAAGGACCTAAGGAAAACGCATGGACATACCTGTTGAAAAATAACTCTGGTCTTTTGACTCCAAATTTGGACTGCATGAAGCCAAGACATGTGGCTGTGGCCTCATTGTGTCTATATCCTGCTGAGAGGTCCCTGAATGTCTGTACACATGTCATTGTAAAGGCAAACCTATGGGCGAGTAAACAACCCCATCATTGTAACCTCTGCCACTCTTTGTCAGTAAGTCACAGAATCACACAGACACTTTTACAAGAATCCTGAGAGTGTTTCCTTTCCAATGATACCAGACACATCTCTGAGTCTCAAACTATGTGGGATCTGTGCTGCTCACAACTTGGGCATGTCGTTTAGGCTAACAGCATAAAAAACAGGGGCGTGTGTTAAGTGGTTAATGAATTAACCTAATGTAAAAGAACACTAACAGTTGTTCTTCTTCTTTTGTGGATATGTCCACAGCATCCCACCCATTTCCTGGCTGGTGAAGAGCCTTTTTTTCCGGCAGCAGAGATGTATGAATGTCTGTGTTGTCCTTTCCGGACAACACAAAATCATACAGTCATGTACCACATGAGAAACCACTTAGATGGAGCAGTCCACCATGGAGGTATGATATGAATTTACTCTAACATATTATTGGGTAAAAACTATTACCCTACACCTCCCTTTTTATGGCCTTATATTTGTGCCACATTAGTGAGAGCGAAGTGAGACTTAACCCTCGTATTAATGTGTTTATTTATTTACTTAATTGTATTGTTGTCTGAGCTGTTGGATTAATAATTTTTTTCTAATCTAATATAATTTAATATAATCTTCTGTCTTCATCAATTCATCAGTTTTTTTGAAATTCTCTCCTTTGCCTCTTGAGGAAGCAGCCTGATTGGATGCCAGACAGCCAATCAGGAAAGGAGTTGAACATTGCAGCCTCCGATACTGGGTTGCGTCTATAGCAACGGCATAGCAACCGTATGTACCAACAGCTTAGCAACCGTCTATCTATGGCAACAGGATAGCAATTTAGTCATTAGACTAGCTCAACAGCCAATGAGGTTGCGTTCTGCCCTCCCAGTCTGTGATTGGATGCTCAACAGCCAATCAGGCTGCGTTCTGCCCTCCCAGTCTGTGATTGAATGCTCAACAGCCAATCAGGCTGCGTTCTGCCCTCTGTCATTGGCTGCTGGTTTTGTGGTTCATTTACATACACTGTGCCAACTTGAGTGAGCGCATATGAAGTTTTGAGCGAGCGCGCTGGGTACCTGTTTTCATCGCACAGAGCAGAGTTGAGCAAGCGTGTAGGCAGAGCTGAGCGCGCACAGGACATAGTTTTGTTTGCTCAGATTAATATTTTCTGTTCAAAATATAAAGTGTGCACTCAGTTAAGTCTCACTTTGCTCTCACTAATGTGGCACAAATATAACGCCATACCTTTTCCCCTAACCATTACAGGTAGGGGAAATCGTGCTTCTGTAGGTGTATCGTGTGTGAGTCTGTCAATAGCTCTAATGTAATACATATTGTGCCTTGCAGAATACCGTAGCTGCAAATGCAGTCTTGGATGCAGAGACAGTTCACATTTCCACTGCCTCGGCTGTCTCAAAACTATAATCAGGAGAAAACAATTAATTTCTCACATGAAGACCTGCAGCAAACCATCTGTTCCCAAAAGCCCCGTAACAGCCCCCCTTGCACAAAACCCCATAACAGCCCCCCTTGCACAAAGCCATGTAACAGCCCTCCTTGCACAGAGCCCCGTAACAGCCCCCCTTGCGCAAAGCCCCGTAACAGCCCCTGTTGCTATACAAGAAACATCCCAGCCACAAATTTGCGTGCGTGGACGACAGCAGCCAAAAATCCAGTGTGTACACTGTGGTCTTTCATTGAATAGGCGCAATTTAATGCATTTGAAGAGGAAACACACTGGATCAAAGGACATCACTGCTGAATGCCATTTAAGTTGCCAGTATGTTGACCCACAAAATGGCATTTATGCAGTGAAAAGAGCATTCACGGGCCAAGCAATCCAATTCACGTGATTAAAAAAATTGCTGGCACCAACCAACAGGTTACATGTGAAATTGACTTGTGCAAGGCAAATGCAGAGTTTGCAGAAAGAAGTAACCTCATGGCATTTGAGTGTCATCACCTGCGGTCGCTCACCTACTGCCCACCTGCCAGTACCAACACCACTGCACTTGAGGGAGACATTTTGCAGCAAATGGTGCAGGACAAGTGGTTTGGTGATTCTAAAAAACAAACATGCCAGCAACGTCAAGAAGAGGCAAAAATTAAGGGAGTGCCTCTGTCATGTCTGGTCGGTGTTGGTGGACCACGCACCAAAAAATGTATTTCTGTGTATGAGCCATCCATTTCCTACTACAGTAGATTAGGTCGTGTAATGGTATCATATGACAGCAATAGAGTTGAATGGTGCTGTCCATGTGCAAAGGCCAGACAGACATGCATCCATAAATGCATTGCCAAGTGGCATCTGTTCCAGATGGCCCCAGACCTATTTAAAAATATCAGTCTTATCCCTGATGAAAACACTGAATCCAGTCAAAATGCTGCAGAGGATGTGGAGGAACTGGTACTGGAAGGAGCGCAATACCCACCAGAGGATCCAGTGCTGTCCCAGATGGTTAGATACATCTTCCGGAAGAAAATTCCTGCTAATCTCCCTTCTGATCTACTACAGTCAAAAAGTGACTTTCCACAGCACTTAATCCCAAATGAGACCATCTGCACAGAGTGTGCAGGCCAGACACCACTTGGCAAAACCACAGCTCATGACGTCAAAAGCCAGAATTGTGACTGTGACAGACACAATGGAAGGTATTTTTTTTCTCTTCCTAATGTTTTACAAATGTGCTGAAACAGCAACATTTAAAGTAATGAATGTTAATATTAAATGTTGTCCAGGGCATGCAAACATTGAGATTGCCAACAGCTGATATATCAACTTGCCATTGTTGTTATTTGTTTTGTTTTTCTTTCTAGGAATATCAACGTACTGTAAACATTGCTCTACCTGTGGTATGGTCTACCGCTACCAGGAGTGGAGTGATAGAGTGCATAACTTTGATGATCATACCATTCTGTCATTGCATCTTTGTGTATTCCTTCAAAACACTCTCCAGGTAGAGACATTTCCACAAAGTTTCCACAAAGTTTCAACTCTATCCAAAACCTAAACAAACTAGTAAAAACCCTAATCTGTTGTACATTTTAAATTATTTCTTATAGACCCACCAGTCCATTGGAAGCGCAGTAGATGTGCTGGAGAGGACCTGTGGAAAATCCTTCCCGTCCAAACAGAGGATATTAAATGCATACCTCCATTATGAAGCCATGACAGATCACACATATACATATTCATGTGTGACATGTGGTTACCATCCCGTCACAGTTGTCATGGATTTACATAAGAAAGGAGTGTTCAGTATGCCTGGTAAGCAAACACTTCACATCATCATCCTTATTTTCATTTCATACATTTTATTGATGTTTGTTTGAGAAGATGTACCAGACATATTCTATCTTGCAAATCATACAACATTTATCAAAATGGTTTAACCCTAATTTATATTATTTGCCTAAAAGTAGTCTTTACACAATTGTATTATGTCGACTTTATTTCCACCAGACGTAAATGAAGTATATCAGCACTTGTAATTTGTTGTCCTGGTTTTTATTTCTAGTAAGCAGCATTGAGCAACCACCCCCGATTATGATGGAGAAGTAAATGCTGATGAGTTCTGGCAGTCCGTGTCACTGGAAATGGTCAGTCGTGGACTAGAGCCAAGTAAGTGTAGCTGCAGTGGAGATTTTTCTGCTTATCCATTTCCTTTTACCTCACATCACTTCCTGTTTCTTCCCTCTCACTGGTTGGTTGGTTGTTTCACCCTCTGTCACCCATAGCCATAACATGGGGTGGCAGATCTGGTAAGAGGTATCATTTTCTTTAGTTCATAATTTACCCCCTTAAAGACATAAGGATAATTTGATTTGTGTTCATTTAATCTTATGTTACGGGACCCTGAGTGTTTTTTCTTTTCCCCAGGTAACAGGCAGAACCCTTTTGTGGTACGACCCAGTTACCATAATTGGGCACCATGGATTGGTCCACACACAAGAAATTCAGATGTGGTCTTAAACACTGAATTCAACAAAGTCCACAAACCACATCACCTAAATGAAGCAGCAGAGTTCTCGATTACAGAGGAAAGACTCACTGATGAGATTCTTAAACTTAAGGTATTTACACTGTGACATTACTTGTTTTTTTCTTAGGTTTAGTTAATTGTTTAATCCATCAGGACTATAATATCTGCTATTAAACACCTTAGATGGAAGCTGTGCGTAGTCTTTGTAAGGAATGTGGCATAGACTCCAAGGGCTCCAGGATGGACCTAGTTATGAGGTTGAGGACAGAAATGCAGGACCGCTCAACATATGACATGGTGTTTTCAAAGGTCTGGGGGGCCTCTGGTGAGTTGATTCATATTCACAAGTGTTTCCATCAGTAATTAGTTTTTATCTTTGAATGTGTACTCCTAATGATGCTAACCTTCTTTCAAAAGGTGGATGGGCTGTTGTCACATGCCCCTGCGCTGTTGTGTATGGCAGGGCTATTCAATTGGCGGCCCCAGGGCCGGGTCCGGCCCCCGAGGAATTTTGTAACGGCCCTTGGAGTGAAGTGTAGTTATTATATACGGGTAGTCTCATACAGCGCATGACTATGGTTAATATTGTACATTTTACAATGAGTCTGGTTCTGCCTGAGGTTTCTTCCTGTTAAAAGGGAGTTTTTTCTCGCCACTGTTGCTCATGTGGGAATGTTGGGTCTCTTTAAAGTTAAAACCTGAAGAGTTTGGTTTAGAACCTGCTCTATGTGTAAAGTGCCTTGAGATAACTTTGTTGTGATTTGGCGCTATACAAATAAAGATTGATTGATTGATTGATTGATTTATTGTGCAATAGGAGGCGGTATGCACCCCTTTAAGCCCTGGTGGTAACTGTAGAATATATAGCTGTTTGGCCGGACACATATTTTGGGGGACCACAATTGACCAATCAAAGTCGCTCTGACTTGTCTCTTTCGAACACGGATTTTGGCTAACAAGAAAAAATGGCTCTCTCTACCTTAAAAAAACGAAAAGTTGACTCAGAGAACAAGCAGTTCAACAATGAATGGACAGAGAAATACGCGTTTATTGCTGTTGATGCAAATCCTGTTTGCTTAATCTGCAACGAGTGCCTCGCTGTGTGCAAAGAGTATAATTTGAGAAGGCATTTCAAGACAACGCATGCTAACTTTGATGCTACTTTCCCCGCGGGCTCCGCTGCTCGGCGGCAGAAGATAACAGGGCTTACATCTTGCTATGAGCAAAGACGTCGCATTTTGTTTTGGGCCTGTACGGATAAAGAGAGAGCAACTGCGGCATCGTTACGAGTGGCATGGATATTGGGCAAAAAGAAAAAGCCGTTTACAGACTCAGAGACAGTCAAGGAGTGTATGCTGGCATCCATTGAGGAGGTGGTAACAGATGAGAAAACACGAAAAAGTATTATCGATTCGATCAAGCAAATTCCAATTTCTGACACAACAAATATGAGGAGAGTCGAGTTCCTTGCATCGGATGTTTTCGAGACGCTTTTGGACAAGCTGAGGAAAGCCGAGGTGATGTCTTTGGCCGTGGATGAGTCCACTGACAACAGTGATGTTGCACAGCTGTGCCTCTATGTGCGATTTTTTGATGGGGAATGTTTTCATGAGGATCTTCTTGGACTAATTCCCATGGAGGGGCACACTACCGGTGAGATTCTCTTCACTAAAATTGCTTCATTCTTTGAGGAGAACAACTTGGATTTGGCGCGCGTCAACATGTTGGTGACGGATGGCGCGCCCTCGATGGCGGGCAGGGATCACGGGCTCGCCGGGAGGATGGCAGCCGCTGCACCGCAGGTGAGGTCTCTGCATTGCCTCATCCACCAAAGCCTCCTGTGTGCCAAGCTCAGTGGTGAGTTAAAAGAGACCATGGACTCCGTCATGGCAATTATAAACTTCATCCGCTGTACCTCCAGTTTACAGCACCGCCTTTTCCGCAAGCTGTTGACTGACATGTCTGCTGAATATAAAGATTTGCTCATTCACAACGACATTAGATGGCTTAGCAAAGGAAACGCTTTGAAACGTTTTTGTGAACTAAGAGAGGAGATTCTGGTGTTTCTCCGGTCTTCAAAATTGAAAAAAGCTGGCACGTTTCTGTCTCTGATGGAAAATAATGAGTTTAATGCCGCTGTTTGCTTTTTGAGCGACGTTTTCCATCATCTGAACCAACTCAACATGGAGTTGCAGGGCAGAGATAAAACAGTGGCAGAACTTGTGGAGAAACTTCATGCTTTTCAAAGAAAGCTCTCACTCTTCTCTGCTGATCTTCGTCCTGGCAAGATGCTCCACTTCCCCACATTGAGGAAATCTGGCCTGCAAATTACAGAGGTGATGTCAGGCTTTATTGACTCATTGAAAAAAAACTTTGCCACTAGGTTTGAGGATTTCAGCATCTCCAGTGAAGTGATGAGATTTGTGAAGGACCCTTTCTGTGTGAATGTTGAGGCAGACTTTGCATTGAAAGGAAAGGAGCTGGTATCGTCATTGGATGAGGGGTCTTTACAACTGGAACTCATTGACATTCAGTCATCAGATGACTTGCGACAGTCATTGCAGCAGGCAGGTTTTGAAAAATTCTGGACCCATGAAGTCAGCCGAGAGAAATTTCCACATTCAAGGGGTCTTGCACTTTTTCTTCTGACAATGTTTGGCTCAACATACACTTGTGAGTCGTCATTCTCACACATGAATGCCATTAAAACTCACAATCGCATATCCCTCACTGACCAGCATCTGCAACACTGCTTGCGCATTGCCCTGACAACACATACACCTAACTTCACTGCTCTTGCCAAGTCAAAAAAATGCCATTTATCTCATTAGATGGCAAATGTTGGCAAACTACATGCAAGGTAACAGGCATGTCAAGCAAGAAATGAGGATTGATTTTTGAACAGTATAATGCAATTAACATGTTATTCACCTCATATTATGCACTTTGTTTTTCTTGATGCGGTATTATCAGAGCTTAAAGTTCTCAGGCACCATGCCTGATTTCAGGCATAGAGCAGTTTTAAATTCATATCATACTTAATTCAATACATTGTACATATTTCTTCCTGGACAACTTTTCAGGCTCACAAATCTTTTCTTGCTTTAATCCCTGTATTATTGTTGAATGCAGTTTAAAATGTTTTGCCTTGATAAAATACCATGCACTGTTATGTTGTTATAATTCTATTCTGTACCATACTATGCAGTTTTGTTTTGTATTTGTTGGTGCACTTGATATTGATGTTGTTAGTTAAATGAATGAAATTCTAAACAAGTGATATGGCTCACCTAAACTGAGTGATGCAATTTGAAATACATTGCCTTGATAAAGTACCATGCACTGTTATGTTGTTATAATTCTATTCTGTACCATACTATGCACTTTGGTTTTATTTTTGCTGGTGGAGATACATTTGATGTTGCCTGTCACTCAAATGACTGCAATCTTAAATATCTGTGATATGGCTGACCTAGACTGATTGTTAAGGTGTCTGAAAAGTGAGTACAGTAGTAGTCCATGGAGTAGTCCTGGATTTATGGGGCAGTCTATTTTATTTTTTTAGAAGGAAAAAAAACGAGTTGTATTCAGTTAGCAATTAGCTGCATTTCTGTTTTTAGCCAGAAGGGAGACAGTTTGATGTTTCTGAGAATGATTTCACTCTTTAAATGTATCTCCTCATTGTCAATTGAGGATAATGAGCTGTAAAGTTGTGTTGGTACAGTTATGTGCTATTAAGTGGATGTTTTCTGCATTTCTCTAATTGTCTGTGTCTCTGATTTTTCAAAATGGTATTGTAACATTGTATTTGAATGTAACAATGCCTATGTGTCTTAGTGCATCACATTGTGCATATGTTGTTCTAGATTTACAAAATATATTGAATATATTGACTACTTCAGTATGTTGTTGTAATTTCTTTATTTGTTACCATAATTAGTCATATTCTCCGGCCCCTTATTTTGCCTCAGTTTCATGAACTGGCCCCAAGTCCAAATTAATTGAATAGCCCTGGTGTATGGTGTGAAGTTTAACATGGGGGCTGAGAGCCCTCGAGACTTCGCAGATTTGCTGCTATCAATGAAACACTTCCCCAATGTGACTTTGTATGACTTTGCAAGGGGACTGGCAACACATACAAACATTAGGGAACCACTGTCCTTGCCCTTCAGTCCTCACGAGGGTAGACTGATGGATGCTACTGAGGACAATATCAGATTGGCCTCTGCAAGTCATGCGAAAGTCAGCTTGCCGTGGCTAGTGACAAAGAAGCCAGAGCCAGGTGTAGGTGGCCACCCTCTGACAGGATCTTCAGTACATTATGCTCTGTACGACCGCTTCCATGAGGCAAACACAAAAGACAAAAAGGATGTGTTGCGGAAAATAGAACTTGTTCCTGAGTTATGTGGCTGGGTCAATAGTCAGTGTGCTGAGCAGCTCTTCGGTGGAATGAGGAAGAACAATCATTTTTTAAATATGCCCATCATCCCATATATTTCTAATGAGGAACATTTTGCACCATTATAACACTCGACGCAATGCAAAAAGGATTGATGACATGAAGAAAACCTTGGGGAGAGGACTGGAAATACAGTTGAACTCAAATGGGCAAACAGTTGCAGGTATGTAGTTGCACAGTATATTGTGGTTTTAGGTATTTTAAATCCAGTTAGTACATTATTGAATAGGTAAATGCATACTGGTGTTGACAAGTCATGATCTTAATTGTTTGCCTTGCCTGTCAACAGCAACAGCAGCCGCAGCCACAACTTGTACTGCTTCCATCCCCACACCATCGACTTCCTCCATCCCCACACCTATAAATAGAATAAATAAAACTTGTGAAATATTATGACAGTGGTGCTAAATAGGCTAAATAATAATCTAAATCACCTACATTTTAAGTATATGAAGGTAAAACAAGTGCAGTCAATTTGATGGAACTGAATTAATAGTAACCTGATCTATCTATATTTTACAGGTGCTATGCTTAAGTTCCTAACAAGCAGCACAGAGTCAGTCAGCCAGTGGAGGGACAGAACCAGATAAGACAGGCACAGATGAGCCACCTTCAACCAGCACAGAGCAAGTACAAGCAGCAGCACAGGTCCAGTACAGTATGGATCTTCCATGACCCAGGATCGTCTGAGTGGTTTGGCCATCATGAGCATCAACCATGATGTGGGGAAGCAAATATCATATGATGACATTATTGATGATTTTGCATACAGAAAGTGCAGACACTTTTAATGGTGATTCATTTGTTACACATTTAGTTTGATTTGATTTGGTCTGTATTAATTTTAATTAGACTAACAGGTGGTGACACGAGTGCAATATGTTTAAAGGGGGGATGAGTGGAAGCACTGGGTTTCAGGTGCGACTGTTCAGTTTAGGGCCCCTTAGCAGAATTTTGCCTAGGGCCCCATGGAGGTCTGAACCGGCTCTGAGGTAATGGGTGTTGTGGGCACCTCGGTTTTAAAAAGGCTGGACTTCCTTGGACTTGGGTTAAACAGAGAAGTAGAGGCAAATGTTTATACACTTTTCACAAAGTTATTTGACTGTCTTTCAGGTGTAATTGTCTACAATTCATACAACAATATGCTCTTATGTTACAGATCATCAACTGCTGTTTGTGGCTGGTGTCACGAATTGCAGGACACAGGGTATGTGTGGATTATTTTTGTTATGTAGTAAAATATTTGATCAGTGAAAGTACTTCATTTATTTTTTATTTTAAAGATACTTAATAGAAACTTGTCGTCTTTGCTTTGCAGGGAAAGGATGTTTTTGCTGTGGATGCCTATGTCGTTTCCACATGGAAACAGCCCTTCACTATGATACCTCTTCTCTCACTGCCAGTAAGTTTTTATTTTCCCTACATAAGCAATAGAGTGATCTATCTGTTGTACCTATGATTTTATTGTGTTGAACATGTACATATTGACATTATTTGTGACTAAGGTTAGGTATTTTAAGTGTCACTGAAACAAGCTGTTGTCTTGGCAATGATGCAGGTTGATGCAGCCATGGACTGCATCTTAATCCCAATATGGAAACCAGGACAATGGATAGGTGTAAGTTTTAGAGGTGTCACATCAGAGTACATGTGTTCAAAATTATTTTATACTATTTTATCAAATTGTCACATCTCAACATATTAAGATTCAACTAGAAAGCTACACGTTAGCATAACAGTTGCCCAGTTTAGTTTTTGTGACAAATATGTTCAAGAGAAAGTTGTGCCTACTCACCGCTCGAGGAATCAGCTGTCATAATCACAAATATGCTTCCATTATCATGATATTATACATTTCACAGACCATCCAGCCTAAGCAACGAAGGATGTGTGTGCTCGACTCCACCACGCCTACAGGTTTTGGAGATTTACACTATTTATCAGTGCTCAGGTTTTCAGTCTAATATTGAGGATATGTTCTTTTTTTGCGTAGTGTGAAAATAAGGCTAACGTTTTGGAACCGTTCATTGTTCCTATTAGAGTTACATATTTTTGGAACCGTTCACTGTTCCTGGTAGAGTTACATATTTTTGGAACCATTCACTGTTCCTAGTAGAGTTACATATTTATTCTGCAGTTTTCTAAGGGAGCTGTCTGGTGATGTGTTCATTATATTTGTGGTAGCAATCTGCAGTCCTACTATGGACACATCTGCTCTTCAATTTTCCCTTCATTCCAAATCCTTTATTGTACATTGGCGTATCCATCTTGCATTAAACAAGATGAAAAACAGTTGATCAATAGTCATTGCAGATGCAAGTTAATTCAAAATAGCTATCCATAGCTACTGCTGAAGTTCCATGTCAAGTTCTCCATGAAGTTGTTGCTAGGATACAGACAAAAATCCTGAGGCACCTATCTTATCTTGTTCCAAAATGATGCATGGAAGACCACGTTTTGAGTCCTGTGTTTAAAAAGTTGCCCACAATATCATGTCACATCCTAATATGAGGTCTTTCCTAGTGTTTCCTAGTTGTTTTATTTCATCGTGTCTTGTCTGTCTTTTTTTTAATATATATATATATAGCTCTATTGCAGCACAGCTACTGCCTGGACCATGGGCTTATGTTAATAACAAGGTAAGGCAATTATAAAACTTGATATTTTAAAACTTGATGTTGTTATTATTATATTTATTTATTTATGTATTTATTATTTTCAGAATGTTCCAGCACAAGGAGAAACTGCTGACTGTGGTGTGTTCATGCTAATGGTGAGCTGTTAAGTTAATGAGGTGGTGGGATTGTGCACCTCAGCATCAACACTTATGACATAAACAGTTGCCAAGAAGATAATAACTCATAATTTGAATAATAAGAAAAATGTTTTTGGATTACAGTATGCACTATACATGGCACTGGAGTGGCAATTTGACTTCTCCCAGGTGAGAAATTGTGAATTACTTTGGCCATACTGTATTTAAGGTTCGAAATTGCAATGACATATCTGTCTGCATCTAATAGAAAGATATGCCACAACTGAGGAGGTGGTGGTGCCAGCTTCTTCTGGACAACATTGAACAACAAAGGTATAATAGATGATGGCCACAATGCATTTAGAGTTTTTTTGGTTTGTTGTTGTTGTTCAGTGGTCTGATATCTTATTTGTTTTTAGGAAGAGGAAACATGAGTCCGAGTCCAATGAAAAGGTCTGTACTTAACTGACTGTTAAACCAGGGTATGAACCCAACCCTGAATCCTGTGTCCAGTAATCTCAAATTTTGTTTATTAAAAGTTTGTGAGTTTAAAATGTTACATTAGAAGGATCTAAGATGACATCTATGAATATTTCTATGTAGGAAGAGAAAACGGATGGAGGTAACTGAGCAGACACTACAGCAACCCTCCCCACAAGACACCACCATACAAGATGACAGAGAGGAAGACTTGGCACTTTCTATTGATATGGTATTATATAATGCCTTTACTCAGTACTTGATATCTGAACAGGCTGTAAACAATTAACATAATAGTAATTTTGTTTATTAAATAGATTCAGTGCTCACACTTTCAGTGTTCTATAAATGTATTTTCCAACAGAAAATATAAAAAATAAATGTTAATTGTTTCAGTTGTCATCTTGCTTGTTGGAGGAGATCTTTGCCGAGGTTGTCCTGAGTGATGGAGATGTGGCAATACTGACCCTCTCCTTGGTGTGTCACCACTTCAAAGAAGTGATGTCAACAGAGAGGTTCAGAAGAAAAGCTCATTTCATGTGGCTTAACAGTAAGATTTAGAAACACAAAACGTATGTTATATTTATAAACCACACTATTTCCAGGTTAGATTAATTGGTGAAAATTGTTTTATAGATGTTGCAACATGGAGCAAGTTCTCAGAAGCATACCGAGCAGAGTTCTACAAGCCATATTCCCTGGAAACCTGCAGAGAGTGCAATGAGACATATAAGAACTGCATTCCTGGTAAGCAAAATGTTAATATCATAGCTGTTTTTGTTATTATCTCCAAGAGATTGCAGTAGAGAACTGTTTCTCATCAAAAAATTAAGTTGATGTAGGTAATGAGAAAATATTGCTAAAACCCTATCAGTCCATTTCCATGGGCATCCCTAATTTGCAGTAATAATTTATGCAATAGTAAAATAATAGAAATATGGAACCCTCGTAACCCTTCAAAACTGACATAAGCACACATTGCAATTATGAGTAATGAGACCCACCACATAGGAAAAAATGAAGTGGGGCCTCAAAAAGGTACTGTTAATTCATTAATAAATCTTTTTTTAACCACAGGCTATGCAGGAAAGGGGAAGAGAGGGGAGCTGCAGGGAATATACTCTTTTTGCTTTTGCTCTGAGTTTTGCAAAATGTGCAGGTATTCTGAGTGACCTCATTGATTGGTCGGTGAGTATTTTCATCTCAATACAATTTTAAAAGCTTTTAGTTACTTTGAAGACTGAGTGGCTACAAACTGTCAGTTATATTCTCAACAAATGTGTTCATGACTAAATGAATAACTTTAGTTATCATTGACAAACATTACACTTTTGTATCCAAATTGAGTGACATGTTATGCTTTCCTTTCTTTTACTTGACAGAAGTTGAAATACTGAGAATAGTTCATTTTGTAATCTCACCTGTTGCCCCTTATTCCTCCTCTGTCTCTGCCCTCTCTCTCTCTCTCTCTCTCTCTCTCTCTCTCACACACACACACACACACACACACACACACATATAGGTGTTCAAGTTCCAGCTGGAGGAGGGTGGCATGAATACTTCGGGAATGTTGCATGATGGAAGACATGTGTCTTGGGATCCAACCAATGTCACCCTCTAGAGCCTCCCTATCTAAAAGATAGGGAAATTATTATTTTGTTGTTCAATAAATTGTTGAAATAAAAAAAACATTCTTGAGCCATTTTTCTTTAGACATGTGTAGTAAAATGCTGCAGATGATTTATCAGTCTGTGGTGGCAAGTGTGTTTTGTGCTGGGGAGTCAGCATCAGACAGAAGGATGCAGGCAGCTTGGTGGTAGAGAGATGTACACTGAAGTTGTGACAGGCCATTCATAATACAATAAGACAACATTCAGTCAATCAACAGGTTTCCATTACTAGTGTTATAAACGGTGACAAACCTATTTATTATTAGTAAAAACACAATATGTCGCTGAAAAAGACATTGAAATGTCTATTGAAAGTTTTCATGTTCATCGATTTTTTTTAAAATCAGCCTTCAGTCAAATAGTAGACTTTACATTGTTATCATGGTGGAATAATGTGTCCTCACATCAATAATCATCTCAAGTAATTCAACATGTCTATTTATCTTTAAGCGTTCGTGTAGTAAGTGTTTATGTATGAATCCGTCATGAATCCGTCATTTTGCGCTGTTTCGACTGAGTCTCTGAATTCCCGACATCCCCTGAACACACCACAATTACGACATGTGACGTATGTGACATGGGCGGGGCTGGACCTTTGTGGGCGGAGCTGGATGTCCAGCCCCGCCTTCCCGCAGGCAGCAGCCGTTAGTACACCGCTGTTGTACAGTTTTATCCATGTTCAGCAAATCAGCCAAGAGGCAAAAAACTTCACTCAGTTTTTTCCAAACAAACCATGTAAGTAATGCTGTTGCATGTAGATAATGTTTAACTAAATGATGACTAATTAATAGATGTCAATATATCAAGTCCAGCTAGTTAACAATTGTTAACTGTTATGTTAAATCACTTGCTAGGTGCTAGTTACATTTAAGTAACTTTTTTGAAAAATTTTACTCTTAAGAGCTGTTTTACTGCAAAATACTTTTTACTTTTACTTGAGCAATATTATTCTATTCTTATTTGAGTAACGTTACAATTTTTGGCTACTCTAATGTTACCCACTTCTGGGTAGAAAATAATATATGTATTGTATTGTAAATAACATATGTATAGAATATAAATGTATTTGTGTTCCCTTGACTTTGTTATTTTTGTAAAGTTTAAATTTATTTTTGTGGTAGTTAAAGGTTGAATATGTGGAATATTTATTAAAAGCTATATATATTTTTTAAATAATACACCCATGGGGCATTTTGAGGGGTACAGAATGAAAGTTTTGCTTTTCCATTAAAAAAAAAATTTAGTCTGAATTAATATTTTTAAATTTTTTTGAGGGGTTCGACAATGACATTCCGACAGTCTATGATTCCGACTGTGGTTCTGTGTACATTGTACCAGCCAATTGGCGGCCGGAATTGCGGGTTGCCAGGGTTGTTTGTTGTTCCAGCGCAGCTACTGTAGGCTGGCACTGGGTGAAATGGAGTTGTAAACAAGCAGAGCCGTGTTGGACTCACTAAAACCAGCGTTTTTTGCTCTCAAGTACAACTTTTCATCACAAAACTTCGAAGGTAAGACAGAATATCTGTTAGTCGCTGTAAATAAGTGGTTGTTTACCTTTGTATTCTTTGGCTGCTGGTTCACTGAGTTTTTAGCGCAATAATAGTGGTACTGTTGAACTCGCCAGATTCTTAGCTTTCATATGAGATGCTATTTGTTTGTGTACCATGAAGTATCAGAGCTGTAGCAATGGAAATGTGGAGAGTGGGTTGACTTTCTGCTATTCGGATATTGATATTTGTTCATTAATATGCTTGATGTTTGAGTTGTGTTTGGTGTGTGTAAAAATGACGTGCTTGTAGCGGAGTTTCTCCTATTTAATTTGATGTGCAGTATGACTCTATTGCTACATAATTAGGGCAGTGTTTTATGCCTTTTTCTGCGGAGAGTCTCACGGTCTCCTAATTGGGGGACCTTGGAGTTTAACAGGTTTAACTGCTACTACCACTGCCATTACAATGTAATGTACCTCGGTGTTTTCAAGTTAGTTACAGCGAGGGTATGTTCGCTTCCTGTTTTCAAAATAAAAGCACCAACTCTATCGTTATGGTTTTCTTAATAATAAAAGGCAATGGGTGTTTTATTTTGTGAAAATGACCGGAAGTGTGTTACTCGCTACAGCTAACTTGAGTGGCTCCGAATTCGCAGGAACAAAACTTTAAGTAGGTGTTATTTGGACAAATTAGCGTCACATTGTGGATCTAAAGGGCTACTTTCTCGCCTAAAAAGGTTAGAAATGTGGATAAAGTGGTATATTTACAGAGTTAGAACTAAAATAAAATCTGCTTCAGCCTGCTGATGTCAGCTTGGGTAGGAACAAAATGCATTGTGGGTTATCGTGTAGTTTACTGACTGACCACTCACGCCAATCAGGCTACAGAAACAAGCAATCATTTTGAGTTGGGAGCCAACTAGCTAAGCGATTACACAACACTCAAAGGAAGACTTCCAGTTGACTGGAAGACTGGCTAACGTTAAATACTGTTGTAAAATTAATTGGTCGAAATTAGTCGTTACCCTGTATGATTCATCACTTGACATGGCGCAGGATGATCGATTGACATACTCGGGAACGAACCTGGCAACCCGACTGCTGGAATTATTTTTGGTTGTTGCGACTATGATCTCGAGACACTAGATGGCGGTGTTCTGCTCATTCTCCATATTCAACCTTTAAAGTTTAAATTACATGAATTTGCTGATTATTATTTTGATTGAACATTAATGTTCTTATTTGATGAATAAATCAGACATTAGGCTACTCAAAAGTTACTCAGTACTTGAGTAGTTTTTTCACCAAATACTTTTTTACTCTTACTCAAGTAATTATTTGGATGACTACTTTGTTCTAAAGTAAAAATACTTGACTTGACTACAATTTTTGGCTACTCTACCACCTAGGAATAAACCCACTCCTTAATTTCTGCACAGAACTTGTGCTCACTATTGTTTTGCACATATTTTTAAAAATTTTTACACAATAGAAAAAGCAGGGTGAGAGAGGAGACAGTGGACCAGAGGCCAGCAGCAGCAGCAGGAATAAACTTTGAGGGCCTTCACAGCAGGTGAGGAGAAATTATAACCAAAGTCCTTAGAATGTCTCTGTTATAGCTGGCTGAGAGAAAATATCAATAGCATAAAAGGGACTTTGAGGTTAAATTCTACAACAATTTCACTACTACTACTGTTTTCCTGATTTTATTTCAAAATGTTGCTTTCCACATATTTTTTAATATTTATTGGCACAATAGAAAGAGCAGGGTGAGAGAGACAGTGGACCAGAGGCCAGCAAGGATGATCATGCAGGGTCACAGGTGAGAAGAGAATATAACTAGCTGAGAAAAAATATCGATAGCATAAAAGTGACTTTGCAATTAATTTCCACAGCTATGTCACCACTACTCTTCTTAATTCTATTTATAAATTTTGCTTTGCACATGTATTATCTATGTTATTGCAAGAGAAATTGTAGGAGAAATTGTAACTGGTTAAAGACCGTGTAAAGTGAAAATATATTTGTGTTCTGAGTTAGTCACATCACAGACAGATGTGTTATTAACCATCCTTCCAAATTTGAATGCTAGAAAAATTGTCTAAGTATGTAAAATTATCTTTTAAAATCATGAAAAATCAAGCACTTCTCTGTGCTGTCAAACGCTGGGGGCGTGTCTGCTGAAGGCGCTGGAAACACAGGGGGGGCCGCCTCCGTATAACATAGCAACAGTAGCAATGGGCGCTCGCGCTAACAGCATTGCAGTGACCCAGCCCTATATGTTTGAGCCATCAGAGCCAGACACTGACTCAGACAATGAACCTGCACAATGTCGTGCCTCACAGTCTGCAACAGAATGGTAATGTATTTCTCCTATTTATGCAAGTTAGCAATATGTATTACTGACTATGGGAGTCTACAGTTAGCCGAGTTAGCCGCCAAGCTAGCAACCAAGTTACGCTCCCACTGACTTATAGCCTAGCAAAAACGTTAGGGTTTCATGTAATGAAGAATTGTGATTGTTTTGTCTGATACACAGATTAAACAACACTTGACTTTTATTACTGTTTCGTTAATTTAATTACTCCTTTTGTTTATACCTAATAAAGGTAGTACTAGTATTTGTTTTTAAGTGTAGTGGGTGGTAAACCCAAGTAAATTCAGTTTATCCAGCTTTGAAAGGAGGCAGTTTACTCGTTTTTTCAGATCACATTATTCAACAAAAGTGGGGAAACGTAATAGGTAACTAATTAGACTACAAAAAAGTAAAATATAACACTAACCAGTTTCACTTAGTCAGTTACTTACTTGTGTCTTCTGATTAATTCGTGGATTGCTGAATGTCATCATTACATCACACAGGCTGAATAAGACAATATGCTTCAACTGATTAGGTCATTTTGCTGAACCAGGCTTCATACTGAACTGATAACTGAAATGGTTAACATTTGTCACACTGTGATTAAAAATATACTTGTGCAGGTGCACATGTGGAGAATGCAGAACAATGCCCACAGAGGTTGAAAATGTCTGCTGCAAGGAGCTGAATGCTGTATGTAAATGCAAACTGTTTTTCACAATAATAATTCAAATAATGAATACATATGCAGCAGCATACTAGATGTCTAGCACTAAAACACCTATTACACATATTCCTATAGGTTCAGAGTAGATGTGGAGAGCTGCCTGAAGAGCCACGCTGCATGACTCTTCATCCAGGCTTGGAGCCAGTCTGCCTGAACCCCTACTCCCTGCAGAATGCCCTAAACATTTATCAGGCAGACCATGGACCACTGGTGGAAAAGGAAAGATCTGGGTAACATAGACAATATAATATTTGTTTTACTGATTTCGGATATTTATAAGTTACACTTGTGTTGATCAAATGGCATGCATTTCAAAGAGAGGTAAGGTTTAGTACCCGGGAATAAACTTACATCATTTATACAATCATATTATAGTTGACTAATGTATACAGTGTATTTCATTTACACTCAAAGCACATGAGTGATGCTTGACTGTATCCATTTTAATCCTTCATTTTCCTGAGCTATATATAAACTCTCATGTTGGACAGATAAGTACTGGTTCATTCTTTAGCTGTTTTTCACTACATAGTAAATCAACCAACATGTACATCACCTTGATATATAGATGTATAAACTGAATGCACATGATTGGACATTTATACAAGCAATCACTAGATTATTATTATTAGTTCTGAAAATGTAGCTGTGTGGTCGTGGAAATTCCTTGGAATAAAAAACTGCTGTCCGTTTTCTTGTCCATCCATTTAGCCAATATGATGAGGTAGACTGCAGGTTGATGAATCAAACTCATCTTCCGAGGTCCCAATCTGTAAGACATGACAAAAAATGTGGAGGGAAAGGCTTTATTACATCAATCAAACAAATAAGTTCAGTTTGGTTTGGGATAGGTTCTTCTAAAAGACAACACATGTCAATAATGTTTTGTGAAAGACAGCTCCAGTGTCAAATTTGATTACACAGAGGACAACATACCAAAAGTAAACATACATAAAAATATAAATCAAAGTATTTTTCTACATTTTTTATTACAGGCGTGCTCACTATCTGGCCTACAGGAGTTTTGTGTCCTGGTGCTGGGGATACCTGGGAAAGGACAACCGGGTTGTCATCCCCTCCTGTGTTGTCCTCCGCATTCATCAGGAGTACCCTGATGAAGATGGGGAATACACAGGTTTTAAACCTCCCCTTTAGATTGTTTTATTATTTATAGTTTGTTGCTTGCTTATATTGTTATTTGTTTATAAAATGTGTCCAATGTAAAATAAATGTATTATTGAGTAATGATATATTTGTGTGTGTCACAACTGACTTCTTTTACAATGGAGGCTGGTGGAGCTCTGGTCCTGAGATTGGCTGAGGCAGGAGTAGGCTTGGGCGGTATAAAGGTGTTGCAGTATACCAAGGTGCTTTCTGAGTGCTTCATACTGTTATAGTGGTTTAATTTCAAATGTTTTAGTCACCACGGAAATTAGTCTCCAGAAATGTGTAATAAATACCATACACCAAGGTAAATGTCTGGAAGCTATGAAGGCTTGAAAAAAATATATATACCGACCAAGTCTAGGCACAAGGTAAGTCACAGGAACAGTGGCTGCCAGATATGCTGGAGGAAGACACTGAGACCTGTACATGGGAAAAGAAAACAGGAATAAGGAAAAGAGACATTAGGCTGTCATCATGAACACTGCATACATACACACAACATACCTCGTGGGTACCTCGGAAGCCACTTTGACGCTCATTTTAGGTGTCCCTCGGTCCATGTTTTACATTACACACAAACGTAAAACCTCAGTCTACATATAATTCCTTGTCATAGCTATATTGGTGCACATAAAATATTACCTGTCGATTATCATTGTGTTGTCAGATGGATGACGCTCAGGGAATAAAGCCAAATTATGTCACGATTACATGCATGCTAACATTACACGGGCATGACAGGGTGCATGATGTAAAATCACTTTCAGGATTTGCACATTCAGCAAAATGCATTTAATTGCCTAAATGTACAGTATTATAACTTATAAGCACATAACGTTACTTACACTCTCTGACGTGCACATAATGCCGGTGGCGGTGATGATGGCACCTGCTGTCGGCGGGATGGGAGGATGTAAACCGGTGAGGGAGACGGTCGGTGGCGGGCTGGTGGCGGTGATATAGGCACCTGCTGCCGGCGGGATGGGAGGATGTAAGCCGGGGAGGGAGACGGTCGGTAGCGGGCACGTAATGCCAGTAGCACCTGCTGCCGGCGGGACAGGGGACGTAAGCCTGGGAGGGGAACGGTCGGTGGCGGGCACGTAATGCCAGTAGCACCGGCGGGACGAGAGGACGTAAGCCGGGGAGGGAGGCGGTCGGTACGGCACCTCTAACCAGACACAACGGACTGCTCAAAAACCCAGACTTCCAGTGAAGATGCACACACGAGGAGGCGACATGACTAGTTAGCTAGCTGAAAATTACTGTAATTGATGCTATCCAAAACCGGAGAGCGAGCTGGAAAACGACTGAGGGCTAATGCGCTGAATGTATTTATACTGCAACAGCAGCAGGGGCGGGTTTATGCTAATCTGGGCCGCGTTACTTCAGACCCGCCTACTAAATCCTGACACAGAAATCTGGAAACACAGTGTGTGAAGCCGAGCTCCACAATTCAAATCTAAATGGTTGAAATGCTTTTTACACCTTTTTTAGAAATACATTTATGACCTATTTAATGTGTTTAGAAGAAAATGTCTGATTTCACTTTACACGGTCTTTAAGGAAATGTCTATAGGATAAGAGTGACTCTAAGATTAGCATTTCCGCTGAAAAATGTATGAATGTATTAACAAACACCATGACCAAGAAGACTTGTCATCATGATTCATCCTGCTGTGCTAGACAACACCTTGGGACTAGGGAATCAGGAGAATGAAGAGTCACACAACTACACAAAGTCTCTGAGAGTGATGCAATGGCTGGGACGTATGAAGATTCCACCAGGACAGGTAAGCTCAAAACCTGTTAACATATTAACCACCTGTAAACAACTAATCCTTTTAAATTTGTCTACAGTGCTCAAATTCTTGACAGGTCACATGATGAACGAGTTCAACATCGTGACGTTTTTTGGCACATTTGAAACAAATTGTTGAAACGGCATTGGTCTTTGAGCACCTGGATATGGATTTACATGAATTTCTACGCGACCATCACCCATTATTTACGAGTGACATCAGAAATATCGTCCAGCAGGTATGAGTACAGTACCACCAGACAGAAAACCTAGCACTGAACACTTTGAAAATATGCTGCATACTCATATGTTATATTACTGATCTTATTACTGACCTTGTTACTGACATTATTTCTACTTACAGTTGGCTACAGCAATCGACGCACTCTCGGCTATGAATCTCGTCCACTCAGATATAAAACCGGCAGTGGCGGCTGGTTAATAAGGGGCGCTGGGGCACCGCCCCCTGCAAATATGTCTACTTAAACATAGTATATGAATATAAGTTAATTAGATCATGCTAAATAATTATGAAATAAAAAATATTTGCTTGTAAAATGCGCCTGCTAGTCTCTCAGCACCTGTCAACATTCATTATAAATTGATTCCAAATGGTATTTTATTAATTTCTATATGTACTTCCTATGTGCGGGGCGCTGGCCTAATGCGAGTCAATGTAAACCCTCAAACTTTTGATTTCATTGGCCTCCTTCAGTTTTCCCACGGGGCGCAGCTCAGTGCGCTCTGGACAGTTGTGGCTGTCATTCACGCCCTCCCGTCAGTTGTAGTTTCAGGAGATTAAAGTGGAGCCGCGGAAATTAAAGATTATTTGGTCATTTCTATACAAAAACATAATTTCACAAGACTTTAACTAGAAGACAATAAGAGGATAAAGTAGTTTAGACTGGACCGGCTTCAGCAGCAGCAGGACCTGTGGCGCGACTGAGAGGCCTCTCTGCCGCTGCCGGACCTGTGGCGCGACTGAGAGGCCTCTCTGCCGCTGCCGGACCTGTGGCGCCGCTTGGAGGCCTCTCTCGCTGCCGGACCTGTGGCGCCGCTTGGAGGCCTCTCTCGCTGCCGGACCTGTGGCGCCGCTTGGAGGCCTCTCTCTCGCTGCCGGACCTGTGGCGCCGCTTGGAGGCCTCTCTGCTGCTACCGGACCTGTGGCGATGTCTGGAACTGGACCTGTATTGGGACACATTGTTCTGTTGCGTTGGTTGCTGGATCCATCACTGGATGTAGTTCCATTCAAATTTTAATCACTGTGCAGTTTTATAACTGACATAATATTTCCTTATTTTGTCTTTACCTGGAGCGATGGCCAACACCACCACTTGTGGCTGCATGTCGAGAAATAGGAGGTACTGTGGAGAGAGCTAAGGTTAAGGACTGTCTACTTATATTTTTAGACTGGGACAATATCACTTTCAGACATTGAAGAAAACGTTAATGGTCATGCCGTATCCATGACATGGCCATGCCATATCCATGACATGGTCATGCAGGTACAGGGGCGCAACTACCTACTTTCTGAGGGGTATGCAGATACATTGCAGGCGCCCCCCCCCCCCCCTGAATTTTTTTTTAATGGTTATGTAACCCAGCTGTAATTTCAGTCACTTTATGTTATTGTATTAGTATTATTTGTGTTTGTATTATTTGTATGATTTGAGTGAAATGCCCCTTTAAGGGTTAAGACGACATCACAGTCATGAGATTTACGATAGTGCCCCTAGTGAGCATCGCCAGCTCAGATGTGTGTCCTGATTCTTTCTCTCCATCCTCACACCTGAATGACATGAACTTTGTGTTAAGGAGGTTTCAAAAATACAGCAAGCAGTCAAACCACATGGACCTAACCCTAACCCTGTCCTTATTGGATATCAGTTACTGATTGGACGCTGCATCTGATCTGACTTATCAGATACATCACAACAGCACTGTAGTGTTATATCCGAGTGAAGACATTCAACTCAAGTGTATCACTCCCAAGTTCTATAATTGATCTGTTTTATGATTCACCATCTAGTTAAAAAAAAGATAACTGTCTGAACAACAAAATAACCACAAACCAGTTCTTTTATTTTTCTTGTCATGATCTGTTATATTATAAATACTGATCAGTACACAGTAACCTGTTGTTTTACTAGTAGTAGCTTTAGCTAACCTGAATGTTTATAAGCCTCCTCTTGATACACTGACATAACTTACCTACTGTCTTTCAACCACTTTGAAAAGCTTTTTTTCATCCCTGCAAAATCTTTCTCTTTCTCCCTCTTCCGTTTTCCGTTTTCTGTTTTGTGCCCCCGAGAGCTTTATTTTCTGTCTCTCCATGTCATTAGGTCCCTGTCATCAAATGAAAACACTCCTGCTCTAGCGCGTGCTCGAGGGGGGCGCGCACCGGCGCGCACAGTGTGGAGAGGCGCTCCGGTGCCTTCACCTCTCTCCCCGGAGGGAAGGCGATTATCGGAGGGGCAGGGGAGGGAGGCGGAGGGGCGCCTAATCAGTGACGTGCCTCTGTTATTGATCATATCATTTACTACACATGCACAAACGCTGTTAAATACAGAAAATGCAGACTCGAAATAATTTTACCCCCATCGCTTTGGCGCCCCCTCCATTGTGGCGCCCCTATGCGCCGCATATAGTGCATACCCACTTTTTGCGCCACTGTGCAGGTAGAATGCAGGTAGTGTTTGTGACCTATCTAATTTGCATAATAATTGCAGTCCTCAATTAACGTTTTTTTCAATGTCTGAAAGTTCCCCCAAGTTGCATCTTAAAAATAATATTATCCCCCAAGCTAATATTGGTGAAGGAATTAACATGATACATGATATTTATATTATAAAACAAATGTTCTAATGTTTTTGCACTACAGATATCCTGTGATGCTTGTGGACGGTGGTTCCACCACACATGTGTTGGAAGGCCGAATACAGAGGACAAATTTGTATGCACAGCATGCTAAAGGAAAGGAAGTTCATGTATCAATAACACATTTTCTATTGACATTTTATTTTCCCTTGATTTTGAATGTTTTATTTTTTTAAATTTTTTTTTTTTTTTGTTGATATTTGTTAAATATTGCACATTTTGCCATTTAATTTTGTATTGATTGAATTTGAAGAATAATTGTATGCTCTAAAAAGTAAGTATATGCTATTTATTTTTTGTTTAATGTTAATAAAGCCTTTACTTCTTGTCTGGGCCTCCTTTCATGAAAAACATAGGGGGAACGCATTCTGATAGCAGTATTTCAAGCTGTCAGAATGCGTTCCCCCTGCTTAAAATGGTCAAATATGGTGATATCAGCCTGAAAATCACAGGACCTATCAGTGGTGATGAAAGAAGTCAGCAGTGTGAATTTGAAAGGTGTGTGAGCTTCCCTTGATGAAAAACATAGGGGGAACAGTATCTGACAGTAATGTTCCAAGCTGTCAGGATGTGCTTTACCTGCTATAATGGAGCTGCATTTAAGACAAATATGATACATTAGCGATTTATATTTAGCCTATGAATGAATGAGCACACTTTCTTCCAAAAGTCCATAATATTAAAAATAATATTTTTATTGATAGAAATAACAGTAGTTGGTCGTGTCAATAAAGACATGAAAACATAAATACATGTGATATTGTCCCAGTCTAAAAATATAAGTAGACAGTCCTTAACCTTAGCTCTCTCCACAGTACCTCTGTGGTACGAGCACAACTGCTCGTGGACGAGCTTTTTGTGAACGCGCGCTTCCTTCGCCGTTCGGGCCATTTCGGACGGGGGCGGGACTAGGGGAAACACATCTCGACGGAGTTGGCTAGCTGGATGCAGTGTGAGTTATTCCTTTTATTGCTTTATCTGTTTGCTCATTTAAAGTGTCAGCACTGAAACGTTGTGGACAACGACAGGGGAGACCTAAAACATCTCTCTGAAAAAATGCAAACATTAAAGTAGTTGCAGCCATCAAGACAATAGCATGGAGCTAAGTTGTTTTTAGCAGGCTTAGCATTGCTGAGCTGTTTCTTCAGCTGACCACATCTGGTCACATGTGGATCCCCGCTATGCCAAGCTCCAGAAGAGAAACATAGATTCAGTCCATAACAGTGGCTGCATCCAGGAGCTCCAACAGGACATATAAAAGATCAGGTAGTAGCTGCATTCCTGTTATTAATATTGTAAACAGTTAAAAAGACTTTATAAAAGACATAACTATGAAGGGTAGAAAATTAAAATGCATAACTGCAGGATAAGAAATTATGGAAGTAATTTTGACTATTACAGTTGATTTGGGGTACATTTCATAATTAAAATAAGAAGTTAAATAAGTTATGCTTAATCACAGCAGTGTGTTTATTGTGCATAGTGCTTAATGCGCCATCCATTGTCATGTTTAGGTATTGCAACAACTAACATTACAGTGAAATCAGGAATGAAGACACAATAACTAAAATATAGGTGGTGGTGTCTCTTTTTAAGCATTTTACCTTATTGATAACTCTGCTTTAACTTCTGGTATCTTTAGGTGATGTGAGTGAAATGGTAATTTTATCATATCTAATTGTAATTATTTATTCCTCTGTGGGTCTGAGATACCATACTGAGACAAACTAGGGAACATTATAGTGTGTTGTGTTGTTTTTAGATTGGTTTTCCTTTCTTATTTTATTTTTTTTTGCTATGGTATGAAGTGGTGCTATGGTTTGTTTGACACTAACACTAGGACCACCAACCATCAAACTGCTCCCCCGCAAACATTTTTGTCACCAGCCGCCACTGAAAACCGGACAATATAATGGTGGTGGATCATCGGATAAGACCAATTTAAATCAAACTGATAGACTTTGGCTTGACTTTGCCCAAACAAAAGATCAGGCAGGGCATGAGAGCACAGACCCTTCATTTTAGGTAAGCTCTATATAGATATTGATCATTATTGTATATTCTACTGGAGTTAGTTTATAGTTTAGCAGTTTTGTTATAAGTAGCTGTGTGCTTCCTGTCCATATTTTTTGGGGCTTTTTTTGCCTTTAATGTACAGGACAGTAGACAAGAAGCAGGAGGCAGAGAGAGGGTGTGGGATTCGAACCGGGGTCGCCTGCAACGATGACTATAGCCTCAACACATGGGCCGGGTGCTCTACCCGCTGAGCTATGCTCAACCCCTCCTGTCCATATTTTGCTATTTATTTAGTTATTATTATTATTATTTAGTATTTCCTGTGCTGGATTGTACAGTGTTCCTCATTCTGTGTGCTGCTTTTCTTCCACATTCAGGTCTCCAGAAATCCTTTTAGGCCTTCCATTTTCAGAGGCCATTGATGTGTGGGCATTGGGATGCGTAATAGCCCACATGATCCTAAGCTTTCCACCGTTTCCAAGGTGTGATGAATACGAAACAGTAAGTCACTTCTATCCTATACTGTACTCTCTGCTTTCTATCTACTCTGTTTTTAATAGATCAAGTACTGTTACATGTACTCATCCTGAAAATACAAACTTAGTTTGCTATTTAAAGAATGACTGGTTAAAAGTAAAATTGTCTTTAGTTTTGTAAAACTTAGTAGTGTTTTTACCATCAGTACCACAGTAGTAAAGTGCTGTGATCAAGGTTAGATTTTTTAGATTTTAGATTATTTTTATTTCGAATGTGTGATAGAAGAAGAAAAACAAAAAACAAAACAAAAACAGCATATCAAAAATGAAAGCACAATGTTCTCATTGAAAACAATGAACTCACACCTGACAGAAAATATAATGCAATGCACTGTCAACCACATTCGAAAGGGAGTGGGAAGAAGTCAACACTTACATTACTCTGTACATTAGTAAAGTGAGTTTAAGTAAAGTTTTTGTAATAGCATCTAAACAAAAATCTTATTGTGATGTTGTGCTTTATCTACAGATCCGATTCATGGTTGCCCTCCTGGGACCACCATCAGACCTTCTACTAAACAAGGCTCAAGAATTAAAGTCATCGCTGTACTTCAGGAAGACGCTTGGAGGCTGGCATCTCAAGGTACCATAATATTTTACCAATCTCTTCTTTAATTAAGATGACTTGTTTCATATTTCCAACATTTAACAGTTAAGTAGTTAAACTTGATGTGCTATTTTTAACTCTCTTTTGACACCTCTACACTTCTATGGACCAAGTGTCACTTCCCAGAAGTACAGGAGATACCCGGTTCCTTCACTGGATCATATCAACTATGTAAGTGTTAAGTGGATGTTAGCTATTGATACAGTATTGAAGTTGTTATATTATTTTCACTATCATTGTCATCATTAGTTCATGTCTTTTAATGAATCAAATGTACAAGTTTACTGCTGGTGGAGTTTAACTATTGTTTCTGTTACTAGGTTCCTTTGGTGAAAGACTTTAATGAAAAGGATCAGGACCAGATGATAGATCTGCTAAAGGGAATGCTCCAAATGGATCAGGCTGACAGGATCACTGCCAGTCTAATCCTCGAGCACCCTTTCATATCAGCGGTTGACCCAACCTTTTGGTAAGTGTGTTTGTTTGTGTGTACTGAGATATAAGTGATATTGCTAGTGATCTGAATATATGTTGTCAGACGTGAATTTCTTTGCATTTGCATCAATATAACAATAAGGGTTTGTTTTTTAATAGTGATGAAGCATCAGAGTCGGCAGCTGCTCAACCCTCGAAGGACCAGGACCAGGACCAGACCAGACCAACGAGGAGCAGCCACAGCTAGCCTGGAAACAGATAGGGGGACAGAAAGCAACACAGGGTAAGATGATTTTCACTGATTATCATCATCATCCGTCAGATAGAAGAGAAACATTTCTTTCATAACACAATCAAGGATAATGTTTTAACTGTGTGTGTGTTTGTGTTTTTAGCTCAAAGACTCATGTGACATCAGTGGATGAGGCTTGCAACAGTGAGGACTGCAAAGCAGAATCTGAGGGTCCCACCAGTGACCCTCCTGCCTCTGTGAAGGAAGACGGAACCACTAACATCAAGCCAGACCAGTACACTCCAACACCAAAAATTCCATGTGTGATCATGGTTCGTCCTGCTGCACCAGAAAACACAGTGACATTGGAGTCTGAATCCAAGGCTGAGGACTCACCTGATGTGAAGGAGGACAACACCATGGACGTTGAAGGAGACCACCACAGTCCATCTACACCACGACCAAGAAGACTTGTGATCATGGTTCAGGCTCAGTGGTTAGCACTGTGTCCTCACAGCAGAAAGTCCTGGTTCTGAATCTAGGCTCTCTCTGTGTGGAGTTTGCATGTTCTCCCCATGTTTGCGTGGGTTTCCTCCGGGAATTGGACATTCTAAATTGTCATCAAATTTTATCAGGGAAATATTTAATTAGTCAATATTATTTTAGTATTATTAAAGTATTATATTATAGAGTATATAGAGTGTAAAAAATAAAATAAAATACAATTTTCAGAAATACTCAGCTTTGTTTGAACCTTGTTATTATCGAAGTCAAAGCCTTCTTCAAACAATCACAGAGCAATCTGTGACTCAGTCTGTGCTTTGATTGGTGGATTAATGTCTAAAAATTAGAAAAATGTGAATACAGGCATTAAAGTTCTCCGTCGCTATGACAGATTTCCGTCAATTTGACTGCTGAAAGGCCCATATATGAGATCAATGCAGATCCGG
This sequence comes from Scomber japonicus, assembly GCF_027409825.1. Classification (NCBI taxonomy): domain Eukaryota; kingdom Metazoa; phylum Chordata; class Actinopteri; order Scombriformes; family Scombridae; genus Scomber; species Scomber japonicus. Next base: position 29,827,348 of record NC_070588.1, read on the forward strand.
TTAGAATTACAGAGGTATAATAATAATATATAACGTGATACCCTACATCTATCTATAAATGACAGGAACGTCTGTCTGTCTGTTTGTCCGGTTGTCTGATTGTCTGTTATTTGCATATCTCTCGAACCGTTCATCCGATTGATTTCAAATGTGACAGATGTCTTGCTACAAGCACGAGTAAAGCCCATAAGGTGCTAAAATAAAACACAAACGATTTCTGAACATTTATACCTCCTACCCCCACTGTGGTTATACAGGCCACAATATACCTTATTCATTCCCGTAATCTTTTCTATTTCATTTAGAAAAGAGCAGCAAGGGTTAGTAGGTGAAATATAATCTTGTTCATCAGGAGAACAATTTGCCGTTTTCTCAGCTGTCTCCACCTTGTTTAACCTAAAGTAACCGTAAAAAGGTTTCTATGAAAAGGTAGATGGTGAACATTTTATACATATTTCAGTCAGAAGATTTTTTTTTTGCTTTAATCCCTGTGAATATCAAAATGCTCATTGTTAATATTTTAGTAGAATAGGCAGAGTCTCATGTGATATAATAGATACAATACAATAGATATACATTATGTTATATTTACAGTTGATTAATAGATCTATGAGGGAAGCAGCTCTATCTGACACTTGAAAAGCTGCAGTTTATCAAACCAATTTTTAAGATAGAGTTAGCCAACTAAGTTAGCAATTAGCATCCATCCAATAATATTTATAGACAGATTGAAATACAGTCGTCATTCTTGGTTTGGTTTTAGAGTGCATATCATGCTGGCAGGACCTTAAAACTGTGTTTCAATGAACACAGCACTTTCAACTGATGAATGTGAATTTGTTGGGCTTTTTGTTTCAGCTGCATTTTATATATAGATTAATGTAACACTTTACATCTGAGAATACTGAACATACAATACTGACTATACTGTTGAACCATACTAGTGATTGTCAGGGTTGTGGAGTAACGGATTACATGTAACGGCGTTACATATTTCAAATACAAAATACGAGTAAATGTATTCCGTTATAGTTACAGTTTAAATTGGTGTATTCAGAATACAGTTTCTTTCTCAAAAAAGATTACTGATTACTGCACCACGCAGGTTGCACTGTGCAGGTGGCATTATGCAAGAGCAAATACGCTGCAAATCAATGCACAAGAGCACTTTCCACACCAAATGACAATTGCGAGGAGGACAAAAATGCCTTTTTGCCATGGAAATACAGAGAACATTTTACCTGCACACCTGGTAAAGAAGGTCGCAAAATCAAAGTGCAGTGCAAGCTTTGCGTACCATCAACGAAGCTGCTTTCAGCATCAAGAGACTCCACATCTAATTTGAAGAAACATCTTGAGTTAAGTTGGCTAATTAGCGGGTGATGTAAGTTATAACCATTGGGTGGGGAGTGGGGACTGACAAAACAACCCGGCAACCATTCACCTCTCAAACCTGAGTGCCCCATAAATTAAAAACATCTCAGGGCAGTTGTATAGTCACATGACACTGTGACTCGTGGAATAAACCGTCAAAGAAAAATCCAAACAAACTTCCCATTGTAAATTTACAACTACAAATGATGTCATACCTTCGGTGTTTTTGTGTCTGGTCGTATAATATTCCTAGTAACAGCTACTCCAACGTCTCTGGATCATTTTGAGTCAATTCAAGCCAGTTTCCATTTATTTACATGGTATGGGAGATGAATTGAAGATAGCCTGCCTCGTCGTCCTCAATGCGAACAGTTTTTGTCTCCATCTAGTGGTTGAACTGTGCTATTGTGACAGATTTAGCCAACTGCACTACTTTCTAGTATGGAAGCAAATTATTTAAATTAAAATGCATTTGCAGAACTGCTTTTTCATTTTAAAAATGTGGCTGCATTATTTGACTCATAAATAAAATGAATCATCAATCATCCTATTTGCATTTCAATTTTCTTCTTCAAGACTGTTCATTCTTTCACCTAATTAAAATTAAAAAGAAAAATACATTTGAGATTTAATTTTCAAAATATGCCCCTGCAAATAGATACCATATTTCAATTTGAAGTATAAAATTTGAAAATTAAAATGCATTTGCAGAAATGCTCTTTAATTTTATGAATGTGGTTCCATTATTTGACTCATAAATAAAATTAATAATCAATCATCCAATTTGGATTTTCATTTTCTTCTACAAGACTGCACATTTTATGCCATAATCAAAAAAAAAAGCAAAGAGGGGCGCGCAGGTGGTCGAGTGGTTTAGAGCACATGCCATATATGCAGCCGACCCTGGTTCGAATCCTGCTCGGAGGTCCTTTGCTGCATGTCACACCCATAGACTGTAAAAAGAATGGATGTAGCACCTGTGACGTCACCTGTTGGTTTGGGGGAGTGTGTTTTGAAGCCTCACCTCTGGCTTTGGGGGGCTTGCTAAGATGGCCGAGTGAGCAGACGCTTTCACCGAGCTCTGCAAAGTTCAATTTATTATAATAGTGAAGTTCCGACTTTTTCTTTGCTTAACACTTCTCTTCCTGAAAACATCATACAGCGAACACAGAAAAGACTGTTAATGTCGCCAAAACGCGACAGAAGAGCCTCTGAAGGTACTAAGATCATGCCTCTCGGAGCTAATGCTAAAGCTGCTAACATAGCTAACACTTCTACAGCTGGCAACATGCTGATAGACAACTGCCATGACTACACTGCCGCCTTGACTTTTCCCGGTGAAGAAGACGATAGTGATGAGCTTCCACCTCTCCCTGTCACTCCGAGTAAATCCCTGGCTCCAAAGAGGATGCTGTATACACACAACAACTCTGGTGATATAGTTGCCTCACTATCTGCACTGATAAATACAAGGTCTGACAACATCGAGAAGATGGTAAGCGCAAATGCGATGAAAATTGAAGGATTAAAAAAGACTGTTGATTTCGCTTGTGCTGAAATCAAGGACATGAAGGGAAAAGTGTCCATACTTGAGAAAAGAGCTTCACACGAGCGCGAGTAGGGGCGAGTAAACGACTTAACTGTCAACAAAGGATCTCTGAGTTGGAAAGATACTCCCGACGGTGGAACCTACGGCTGTATGGAGTCCACGAGTCGGAGAAGGAAGATGTTCGGCGGAAAACGATTAATATTTGTCAAGAAGTCCTGCCGGAACAGAAGACCAAGCTCACTGACACCATCGACACCGTGCACCGTCTCGGCGCCAAGCGACCAAATGACTCCAAGCCCAGAGGAATTATTCTCCAGTTCTCCTCACGAGTGTGCAGAGATGCCGTATGGAAAGCTGCGAAGACGTCCCACTTTCTACAGGACAACCGCCTGAGATTTGCGGAGGATCTCTCCAAAGAGGACAGAGACCGCAGAAACAAACTATAGCCACTGATTGAGAAGGCTAGAAAGGAGGGTAAAGCAGCACATGATTTTGTACTTTAATGTCATATTATTGACAAAACTCAGAGGCAGCTTATCTTATTTTGTATTTGAAAAAGGAAAAAGCTTATTTAATTTTATTTATTGTTTCCCCATAATGTTATATAACTAACATCTATTGGATGGTGGCAAGCTAAGTATGCTGTATTTTCTTTTGGCTGACTACACTTTAATTTGAACACTGATTATTTGTTAATGAATGCAGTACTCGGTTCCCCTTATGAATAACATATATCATTTAAGCGGTTGGTTACTACTGTTTAGTTTATCTCTTATTTCTTAATAACTTTGTCTTTGTCTTTAGTTTCTCTTAATGCCAGGGGTTTAAGACAGAACTGTAAGCGTAAAGCCTTATTTTTGTTTGCCAAACAACTCAAAACAGATTTTATTTTTTTTCAAGAATCTCATTCGATATCTGCTGATATTAATTTTTGGAGGTCACAATGGGGCAATGATATCTGGTTTTCTCATGGATCTGAGCGCTCTGCTGGAGTCACTACAGCTAAAAATTCCTTTAGTGGAGATGTTCTACATTCAGATTGTGACTCTTTGTGTCACTACATCCTACTGGTGGTTAGATTTAATAATACAACTTTCATCACTGCTAACTTATATGGGTACAATTTTAAATCAGAGAATGACAAGTTACTTGACTCGTTAGAAAACAGAATTTTCTTTTGGCTTTCCAAATATCCTGACTCTCTTCTTTTTATTGGTGGGGATTTTAATATAACTTTAGATGATACAATGGATAGACGGCCTCCAGCACAGTCCTCGTCCTCTAACACAAAATTGAAAATGTTGATGGAAAAGTTTGATGTTAATGATGTATGGAGAGAAAAATTCCCCAATGACAAATCTTTTACTTGGAGTAACAGAACAGGAACAAGGCAATCCCGCATTGATTTTTGGTTAGTATCCAACTCCATTGATAGAAATAATGTTACAATCAATAGTCACTACAGCTAAAAATTCCTTTAGTGGAGATGTTCTACATTCAGATTGTGACTCTTTGGGTCACTACATCCTACTGGTGGTTAGATTTAATAATACAACTTTCATCACTGCTAACTTATATGGGTACAATTTTAAATCAGAGAATGACAAGTTACTTGACTCGTTAGAAAACAGAATTTTCTTTTGGCTTTCCAAATATCCTGACTCTCTTCTTTTTATTGGTGGGGATTTTAATATAACTTTAGATGATACAATGGATAGACGGCCTCCAGCACAGTCCTCGTCCTCTAACACAAAATTGAAAATGTTGATGGAAAAGTTTGATGTTAATGATGTATGGAGAGAAAAATTCCCCAATGACAAATCTTTTACTTGGAGTAACAGAACAGGAACAAGGCAATCCCGCATTGATTTTTGGTTAGTATCCAACTCCATTGATAGAAATAATGTTACAATCAATATCCCTACCACACCCCTTACTGACCACAGGGCGGTATATATCAATGTACAATTATTTGCTTCTGATTTTACACATGGTAGATCTTCATACTGGAAACTAAACAACTCCCTGCTTGTAAATAAACTAGTTATAAAAGAGGTCAATAAGTTAGTTAGCCAGTTTTGGAATAAGGCTACGAAGGAGAAATCCTATAGCACGAACTGGGAGCTCTTTAAGTTTGAAGTATGCAAGTTCTTGAGAAGGTATGGAAGTCACATTGCCAAATCTAGAAGAATTGAGGAAGAAGAGATAATTTCTAAAATTGCTTCATTTTATCAAAGACCTCCCGATGACATCTCACAGGAGGATAGACTGAATCTGTTAGACCTTCAGAGTAAAATTGATGAAATATACCGACGCAAGGCAGAAGGAGCCTTTGTAAGATCTAGGAAGAGATGGCTAGAGGAGGGAGAGCAAAACTCTGCATATTTCTTCAGACTTGAAAGATTTCATTCTAAAAATAATTCTATCCATCACTTAAACATTAATGGTATCATTTCTGAAAATGCCAAACTAATTTCGAATTTTTGCTGTAATTTCTATGGAAAGTTGTATAGCTCTAAATATAATGAATCAGCCACAACTTTATATCTAAACTCTATAAAGGACTTGAAAACAATTGATTCAGGTGATCAAGTTTACTGTGATGCCCCTTTTACCTTAGAGGAGGTTCTAGACTCCATTAACTCCCTTAAGGGCAATAAATCTCCTGGCACAGACGGCATAACTGCAGAGTTTTATAAATGCTTTTCAAACCGGCTAGCTCCATTTTTACTGCAGGTATTTATCGAAAGCATTGAAAATAATGCTCTCCCTCCAAGCCTCACCCAAGGTATCATTACGCTGATTCCTAAGTCTAATAAAGATGTGCTTTTCATCGATAATTGGAGGCCTATTTGTCTTCTCAATAATGATTATAAGATTCTTGCTATAATGCTTGCTAAAAGGCTTAAAGCGGTCTTGGACGCAATTATCGACGAGACACAATCAGGTTTTATGAAAAATAGACACATCTTACATAATATCAGACTTGTCTTAGATATACTTGATTACTCTGAACTGGCATCTGACGATAGCTTTATCCTCTTCCTGGATTTCTACAAGGCCTTCGATACAGTAGAACACCAATTTATCTTTCGCTCCCTAGAGTTTGGCTTTGGCAATTACTTCTGTAAGGTCATTAAAACGTTGTATGCTAATAGCAATAGCTCGATCAAATTGAAACATGGCACGACTCCTAGATTTGACCTCAAACGAGGCATCCGACAAGGATGCCCAATCTCACCGTACCTGTTTTTACTTTGTACACAAATTTTCACAAATCATATCACCAATGGTAATGTTAAAGGAATTTCCATAGCTGGTAGGGATATTCTCATTAGTCAGCTGGCTGATGATACTACACTGTTTCTAAAAAATGCAAGTCAAATACCTATTGCTCTTAATATTATTAACGACTTTTCCAAGGCTTCTGGTTTATGCTTGAATATTAATAAATGTGAATCCATCCATCTTCTTCCGCTTATCCGGGGTCGGGTCACGGGGGCAGCAGCCTAAGCAGGGAAGCCCAGACTTCCCTCTCCCCAGCCACTTCGTCCAGCTCTTCCCAGGGGACCCCGAGGCGTTCCCAGGCCAGCCGAGAGACATAGTCTCTCCAGCGTGTCCTGGGTCTTCCCCGGGGTCTCCTCCCGGTGGGACGTGCCCTGAACACCTCAACAGGGAGGCGTCCGGGAGCCATCCTAATTAGATGCCCAAACCACCTCATCTGGCTCCTCTCGACGCGGAGGAGCAGCGGGTCTACTCCGAGCTCCCTCCGGATGACTGAGCTTCTCACCCTATCTCTAAGGGAGAGCCCAGCCACCCTACGGAGGAAGCTCATTTCGGCCGCTTGTACCCGCGATCTTGTTCTTTCGGTCACTACCCAAAGCTCATGACCATAGGTGAGGGTAGGAACGAAGATCGACTGGTAAATCGAGAGCTTCGCCTTTCGGCTCAGCTCCCTCTTCACCACGACGGATCTGTGCAGAGTCCGCATTACTGCAGACGCCGCACCGATCCGCCTGTCGATCTTCCGTTCCATCCTTCCCTCACTCGTGAACAAGACCCCGAGGTACTTGAACTCCTCCACTTGAGGCAGAATCTCATCCCCGACCCGAAGAGTGCACTCCACCCTTTTCTGGTTGAGGACCATGGCCTCGGATTTGGAGGTGCTGATTCTCATCCCGGCCGCTTCGCACTCGGCTGCGAACCGATCCAGTGAGAGTTGGAGGTCACGGTCTGATGACGCCAACAGGACCACATCATCTGCAAAAAGCAGTGACCCAATCCTGAGGTCACAAAACCGGACCCCCTCCACACCCTGGCTGCGCCTAGAAATCCCGTCCATAAAAATTATGAACAGGATCGGTGACAAAGGGCAGCGGAGTCCAACCCTCACTGGAAACAAGTCCGACTTACTACCGGCGATGCGGACCAAGCTCTGACACTGGTCGTACAGGGAACGGACGGCCCTTATCAGGGGGTCCAATACCCCGTACTCCCGGAGAACCCCCCACAGGATCCCCCGAGGGACACGGTCGAATGCCTTCTCCAAGTCCACAAAACACATGTGGACTGGTTGGGCAATCTCCCATGCACCCTCAAAGATCCTGCAGAGGGTGTAGAGCTGGTCCACTGTTCCACGGCCCGGACGAAAACCACACTGCTCCTCCTGAATCCGAGGTTCAACTACACGACGGACCCTCCTCTCCAGCACCCCCGAATAGACCTTACCAGGGAGGCTGAGGAGTGTGATTCCCCTGTAATTGGAACACACCCTCCGGTCCCCCTTCTTAAAAAGGGGGACCACCACCCCAGTCTGCCAATCCAGAGGCACTGCCCCCGATGTCCACGCGATGCTGCAGAGTTGTGTCAACCATGACAGCCCCACAACATCCAGGGCCTTGAGGAACTCGGGACGGATCTCACCCACCCACCACCAGTGAGAGGGGGGGGCGGGGACCTTGGCGGTCCGATCCTCGGCTGCAGAAGCTAGCTCTAGGGACGTGGAACGTCACTTCTCTGGTGGGGAAGGAGCCTGAGCTGGTGCGTGAGGTTGAGAAGTTCCGGCTAGATATAGTCGGCCTCACCTCGACACACAGCAAGGGCTCTGGAACCAGTCTCCTCGAGAGGGGTTGGACTCTCGTCCACTCTGGAGTTGCCACTGGTGTCAGGCACCGGGCAGGGGTGGCAATACTTATTGCCCCCCGGCTTGGTGCCTGTATGTTGGAGTTTACCCCGGTAGACGAGAGGGTGGCCTCCCTCCGCCTTCGGGTGGGGGGACGGATCCTGACTGTTGTTTGTGCCTATGGTCCGAACAGCAGCTCAGAGTATCCAGCCTTTTTGGACTCCTTGGAGGGGGTGCTGGAAAACACTCCCCCTGGGGATTCCCTCGTTCTGCTGGGGGACTTCAACGCCCATGTTGGTAGCGACAGTGAGACCTGGAAGGGTGTGATTGGGAGGAACGGCCCCCCCGATCTGAACCCGAGCGGTGTTCTGTTATTGGACTTCTGTGCTCGTTATGGATTGTCCATAACAAACACCATGTTCAAGCATAAGGATGTCCATATGTGCACTTGGCACCAGGACACCCTAGGCCGCAGTTCGATGATTGACTTTGTAGTCGTGTCGTCGGACTTGTGGCCGCATGTCTTGGACACTCGGGTGAAGAGAGGGGCGGAGCTGTCAACTGATCACCACCTGGTGGTGAGTTGGCTCCGATGGTGGGGGAGGATGCCGGTCAGACCTGGCAGGCCCAAACGCATTGTGAGGGTCTGCTGGGAACGTCTGGCAGAGTCTCCTGTCAGAGACTCACACCTCCGAGAGAGCTTCAACCATGTACCGGGGGAGGCGGGGGACATTGAGTCCGAGTGGGCCATGTTCCGTGCCTCCATTGATAAGGCGGCTGACCGGAGCTGTGGCCGCAAGGTGGTCGGTGCCTGTCGGGGCGGCAATCCCCGAACCCGCTGGTGGACACCGGCGGTGAGGGATGCCGTCAAGCTGAAGAAGGAGTCCTATAGGTCCTTTTTGGCCTGTAGGACTCCGGAGGCAGCAGACAGGTACCGGCAGACCAAGCGGAGCGCAGCTAGGGCGGTCGCTGAGGCAAAAACCCGGACATGGGAGGAGTTCGGTGAGGCCATGGAAAAAGACTTCCGGGCGGCTTCGAAGAGATTCTGGACCACCATCCGGCGTCTCAGGAGGGGGAAGCAGTGCGCCGTAAACACTGTGTACGGTGTGGACGGTGCGCTGCTGACCTCGACTCGGGACGTTGTAGATCGGTGGAAGGAATACTTCGAAGACCTCCTCCTTACTCATTACTATCACTAAAAATCAAAAGTTAAGATCCTCCCTAAACTTTACTCCAATTATTCAGAAAACTCAAAAGAAATGAATCAGTGGTTACAGAGGGATCTGTCCTTGAAGGGTAGAGTTTTAATAATTAAAGCGGAGGGAATTTCTCGACTAACTTATGCTGCCATTTCATTACACCTAGATAGTAAGATTAGTAAAGCTATTGATCAGATGCTTTTTAACTTTATATGGAGAAATCGTACACATTATATAAGAAAAAGTGTGGTTGTGAATAATTATGAGTCTGGAGGACTTAACTTTTTGGATTTTACCACCCTGAATAATACTTTTAAAATTAATTGGGCTAAAAATGTTCTTAAAAATCCAATTTCAATTTGGAACTTTATTCCCCATTACATTTTCTCTCGCTTTGGAGGCCTGCACTTTATATTAAATTGTAATTATAATGTAGACAAACTCCCTGCCAAACTGTCTGTATTCCATAAACAGGTCCTTCTAGCCTGGACACTTGTATATAAGCATAACTTCTCACCACACCGATATATTATTTGGAATAACAGAGATATTTTATCTAAAAACAAGTCTCTTTTTTTTGAAACTTGGTTCCAGAATCAAATTTGGCTGGTGAGTCAATTGTTTAATGAGGAGGGATCATTGCTCTCTTATAGAGATTTTTTATCCAGGTTTAACCTTCAAGTGACTCCTAAGGAATTCTCTGTCGTTATTAAAGCGATTCCAACAGCCACCCTAATGCTTTTTAGGAACAGACAGATGCCTTCAGCTATTCTTGTATCTCTCCCCAACTCAGTTGACTCCCCAGAAGGAAAAATATGTTTCTCTTCACATTCCCAAAAAAATAATAACAAAAAGATACATGCCTTATTCCAAAGAAATATCATCACTACCCCGTATGTCACTGCATATCGGAACCGTTTAGTTAATAATATTGACTGGAAGAAAGTTTGGATGCTCCCCCACAAATTGTAATTGTTGTTTTTAATTGTAAACAAGGTTAGGGAGGTGTCTTTTAAAATTATCCACAAATACTACCCTGCCAACCATTATATGCAGAAAGACATTAACACACACTGTTCTTTTTGCAATTTACACCCCGAAACCATTTTACATCTGTTTTGGCACTGTCCCTTTACAAAGAAATTATGGGCAGACCTCAGCAGATTTATTATTGATCATCTCTTCAAAGATTTCCTTCTACTCTGGAAAAATGTTGTGTTTGGCTTCCATAATTATCCTAAGCAGGAAGAAAAATGTTATTTCTTAATAAATTTGATTTTATTTCTGGCAAAGTTTTATATCCATAAGAGTAAATTTAATAAGAAAGAACCTTGTTTTGTTGTTTTTCAGAAAGAAATTGAGCATTATTTTAAGTTGATTGATAATTTGACTAATCAAAAGGCTATTAAAACGCGAAATATCTGTACCTATTACAACATTTTTATTTAATGTAACTACCCCTGGCTCATCTGTTATCTTATGTCTTTCTTGTATACTGTTCATTGTATACTGTATGTATGCTTCTTTTACAATAAAAAACAAAAACAAAAAAAAAACTCTACTATGGGCTTTAGGACTGCGCCATCTTGGATTTTAGTGGGCGTGTACTTTCCATATTTGGAGGAGAGGCGATAACTGTACGGGTGAGCCGGGGTCAGCCAGCCGAGATCCCGCCCACTGAACTCGAATTAACTGCACCGAACTGAGCTAGCCTAAGGCTAATCAGCTAGGCTAGGCTAACAAGTAGCTACCGGCTGCAGCTACACGGCAGTCCAGCCTCCAGCACAGCGACCTGACAGCGACCGACTCGACCGCAGGTAATGTTAAGTTCCTTATAAAACAAAAGGCTGCAGCACTAGAAATAATGATTAATGTTTTATTGAGATTATACTTCATAAGAAATAAAGTTAAATAAGTCCGCTGGGGACCAAAACTCATCTTAACCCTCAGATCCTGTTAGAAATGACTACCGTCCTCCTGTTGTTTTCAAACACACACCATGATAAAGTTAAAATAGGTATTACAATATTTTTTTTTTTGTTGCTTATGGTTGGGTGTCTTCTAATGAATGATGTGTAATATTATCAATATTGTTTATAATTTAACCCTTTCATGGCCTGTTTTAGTGAGGGACCGCTAATATCCGTCATAAAAAATGTTGAAAAACTGCAATAAAATAAAAAATAATTTTGTTTCCTCCAACTATTATGAGAACAGTCATATGTCTGCCTTTGAACAGGGCCAACATTGACGCACGATTCTCGTGGAGCGCTCTGGGAGTGTCCGCTATCTGTTTCTCCAGAGCTGGAGCTTCTGGGACAGGGTCTCGTTTTACAGTTTTTTTTTTTTACGGCAAATTTTGATAAAATGTTAAATCTGGTGAAAATCAGAGACAAAATCACTTCCAGTATCATCAGCCTGATGAAATCCAGCTCGACCCCCCCAGCGCGCCCCAGTTGCGGCTCCGAGGGCGTTGAGTCCCGTGGGGGCAGCGCGAGTAGCTTTAGCTACCCCGGGAGCCGCGATAAACAGAGAATTATAAGGTGCAGACAGGAGATCTTTTAGGAGCATGATGTACCTTGCAAAAGCCACCTCTCTGCAACCTATGAACATGAAAAATCTGATGGTCCATAAAATGTGCCAACAGGATCTGAGGGTTAAACGTTACTACTCTGTGAAATTACTATGTAGAATAATGTAAAGAAAGTTTGTTAAGCATTTCATACAGGGTTCTCACATGACAGGGATAGATATAGATAAATCGACTCAATAGTATATTTAATTGTTAAATTGTGCTAAACTTAAACAGCCTCAGCAATAAAATGCATCATATGCAGTGATTCATCAGTGATATCAATCCACAAACATTCTATAACAGTAAAACAGAGAGGGACCGTTTTTACTTGTTTTTACTTTTATACTTGATTGCATTTTGCAGATAAAACTTAATGTTAACACTTTCACAAAAGTGAGGTTTTGAATGCAGGTCTTTGTAGTGGAGTATTTTCACAGTGTGGTATTAGTAGGCTACTTTTACTGAAGTAAGGCTTTTCAATACTTTGTACACCACTGGTTACAAGATGTTTGTCTTTCTTTATATTTAGAAAATGGAAAAGAAAGCCACCCCAGACCAGGCCCTGGCTGGCCGGCCAGGCGCCCAGGCCCCGGCCAGCCTCTGCCGGTCGCCCAGACCAGGCCCCAGACAGCTTCCACACCCGGACCGCCCGCAGCAAGGACTACAGCCTCACATGGGGTGGGCGCTCCACCAACCGAGCCAAACACCGCCCCTATTTTTTATTTTATTTTAAAAGTTTATTTATTATTTATTAATACTGATTGTTTTGTTTGTTCATTGTCTGTTCATTGTCTGTTCATTTAAAGAGTACCTCATTATTATTTATATTATTATTTTTATTATTATTATTATTATTTTCATAATTGCAATCCTTTTGTCTTCTACACTTATTGAAAATGTTAAAAACATTGTAGTCAGGGTTGAGCATAGCTCAGCGGGTAGAGTGCCCGCCCCATGTGTTGAGGCTATAGTCCTCGTTGCAGGTGATCCCAGTTCGATTCCCGAGCCGCGTGATCTTATCCTGCGTGTCATTCCCCCTCTCTCTACCTCCTGTTTCCTGTCTATCTCCACTGTCCTGTACATTAAAGGCAAAAAAAGCCCGAAAAAAATATACTTCTAAAATGTCGTAGTCAGTTAACCCTTAAACAGGCCTTACTAGTTATGTCATTTGCACCTAAAGTAAGGAAGGAAGGAAGGAAGGAAGGTAGGAAGGAAGGAAGGAAGGAAGGAAGGAAAGGAGGGAAGAAGGAAGGAAAGGAGGAAGGAAGGGAAGCAAGGGAGGAAGGAAGGAAGGACAGATGAAGGAAGGAAGAAAGGACAGAAGGAGGGAACATTTACCCTAACAGCTGAATTTAGATCTAAGGAAGGAAGGAAGGAAGGAAGGACGGAAGGAAGGAAGGAAGGACAGAGGAAGGACCCAGGAGGACAACAGGAAGGTGAAAGAGTCTGTATCTCCTGGTGCACGTCGTCTGTTTAAGGGTTAAAAGGAATATCAACTTAAACACAAATATTAAGCATTAAAGCTCAAGTTTTTAGTCAAGTTTTACTAAAAATTGTAAAAATTCTCACAACAGTGTTTCTGTTTTCAGACCTTTCCAGGGTGCCCATGGAACCTTTAGTCTTTACCTGTAAATATTTTTTTCAAATGTGCTAAATCATATGTCTATGTCTTACCTTTACTAACAGTAGAACTCTTATATGTAGATAATTATCTACTTGCATGAGAAATCTCTCCACATGATTAACTGATTTTAATAAAGGTTTAAGATGCATGTTATACATCTAGTTTTAAGAAAGTCAGAAAAAAGAAAATTGAAGAGTATCTGCGACAACAGGTGGCAGGCAGACGCTGAGTTCACGCTCAATACAGATTTTATTGAAAGCACAGGAGAGGATTGGGGCTGGAGAGCAGGGTCCAGTTCTGTCTCCTCATGCTGACGACCAACTTGTCCAGCCTGTCCGGATCACCTAGAGCAGGGGTTCTCAACCTTTTGCAAGCTGGGCCCCCCCAAAGCTGGTTCATTGCAGTTGGGGCCCCCCCTCCTCCCGGTGTCACCCTCCCTCGCGGCCCCAACCCCACTACACCACCTTGCATAGATATATAAAATAATAGATTTGTTATTTTTAGGCCCACACTATTATTATTATTATTAGCCTATTATTATTATTATTATTATAATTATTATTATTATTATTATAATCATCAGGTAGGCCTATCATCATTACTAGGCTATTGTTATAACTGGCAGTAGCACCAGACTTCTAATGTGAGCTTGCAGGCATTATTATTATTATTATTATTATTATTATGAGTAGTGATATCCCTATTATCATTACTAGGCTAGCTATATAATTATAGTTACATGCTTTGCTGTTATTATTATCATTATTATTATTAGTAGTAGTAGTAGTATTACTATTATTATTATTATTATTATTATCATTATTATTATTATTATTATTATTATTATTATTATCATAGGCCTATTATCATTACTAGGCTATTGTTATAACCGGGAGGTAGGCGATGTTAATGTGAGACCTGAGCCTGCTTTGCCTTGCAAAGATCCTCAATTCTTGGTGCAATGTCTTGTGCACGATTCCGGTATTTCGTTTTGAGTGCAGTCATTTTCGAGAAGCCTGCCTCACACAAATATGTCGACGCGAAAGGGAGGAGAATCTTCAATGCGACGTCACAGAGTTGAGGGTATTCCTGCATCAATGCTGCCCAGAATGACGAAAGAGGGCAGGAGGTGAAACGTTCCTTCAGCCTACTGTCACTCTTCAGCTCAATAAGCTGTTCCTGCATGTCAATTGACAGCTCGTTTGCTGTGCACACAAATGGATCTCGAACACACGCGAAAGAGCGATAATCCTCTTTGAAATACGTCGCAAATTGTTGTCTCATTGCAGACAGGTGCTCAGACGCTGACTGAAATAAAGAGGTGAAATCGTGTGACGTGCCTGCATCAGTGATAAAGTCTGCAAGGCTGGGGAACATGGGGATTTTCGCGATTTGTTTTTAATGATTTTTTTTTTATTTTTATGATTTTTCCCTCCATCCTGTTGCCTACTCGCGCCCGCTCGCGCCCCCCCCCGGAGAGTGTGGGCGCGCCCCACCGGTTGAGAAACACTGACCTAGAGGGAAACTTTAAAATGACACATATAGGTGCTCAGCAACTTATAGATCAGAGGTCACAAACCTTTTTGATACTAACAGCTATTTGAGGATATGGAGTAATAAAAAGAGCTTTGCTTGATAAAAAGTTCCTAAATAACAAAGTTACACAGTTCACCTTTAATAATAATACCAACAATGAATATAATAAGAAATATATATTGTATTTATTTATGGGTGGCCTGATATTGTTTTTGAACATGATTAACGATTTCTGAAATCAGTATCACCAATAGGCTACAATACAGATCACACATTCTCTGAATTAGAAGCTTGCTTTTTGCAGTGTGGCATTAATAAACCTATTAATTTATTCCTTTAAGTTACTCTTGACACTGTATATAAGTATTATTAAATGAAAGATAATGATAATATTAAATGAAAGATAATACAGAACATTATGTATATTCTATATTATTCTATATATATCCCGCATTACACGGACTCTGAGAGCACAAAACACACCGCAACAGCAGCTAACATTAGCTGCTCTGGTCATCTGTCTGTATCAGCAGAGACCATGAGTCGGCAATAAAGTCATAATACAGTGCCAAAATCCAGGTAAAATATATTTTATACAGTCTATGGGTAAAATAGTACTACGGTTTACTCACTGAAAAAACTGCAACACAGAATACTTTGTCGGTCGGTTAGTACAATCAACAGCACAACACGCCATATTGCCAGAAAAAAACTACCTGAAAATAGGCAAACAAACATGGACACCGCAGCGCCTGTCAACTGCTGGATGTAGCCACGGACCTCTGGGTGTAGCCTAGCCTAGCCCAGCCGATGCTTTAGCATAGAGCTAACTGCTGACAACTGTCTGTGAACCTGTCACTCAACGTAACCACGCCCTAATTTATGCTAGAATTTTAAGCCTAAATTTTAAGCCTTCCCAGAGTGTTCACTATCGGTAAAGACCAAAAAAATAAAAGGCACCAGGCTTTAAATATGTTTTTTTAAGCTGTAAAGTCGGCTATTTTAACATGGGGCTCAATGGGAAATTGCTCCCTTCTGGCACCAGCCCCCAGAGGCCGCGGTTGGTACTGCAGATTTTTGAACGCGGAAGTGGTCTTCACTCGGAGAACCCACAACTCCCCCATTGGTCACACCCCCTTCTCTCCCATGTCTACTGTTGAATAAAGGTATCTATGCCAAAAAAACCAAAGAGCACATTGTTATTTAGTTTTCGTGGTCTGCCCCACAAAATAGTGCCCATAATTCGAAAACGATTTTGCAATCTGAGCGGCGCAGAAGAGTGACATCATAGCCGCTCTTCTTCAGCTCCGTGCTGACCGTGCTACCCATCTAATACAGTAGGGGGCAGTGTGTACATTTGATATATGGACGCATCACAGATTATGGCCCAGGTGGACTTTAATATTATATCTGTCACGTAGTGTACGCAGTCGGAGCGAGAGACGGTGAATCTGGTACAAACATAGTGGAGAAGGAGAGGTGACCGAGAAACATCCAGAGAGGAGAAGGTTAGAAGAACACAATATAAAAGGACTTTTTAAAGACATCCCAGACACAGATGTGATGTCAGCTCCAGAAACCTCCCAGCCTCTCATCCTGTATCCCCGCTCCTCAGACCTGGACCCTGCTCTGCACTCCCCTGGATTCTTCTCTAGACGTGCTCGGCTTCAGCTCTGCTCCCCACAGCATTTCCCCTTGCCCCCGTTCAACATCCCATTTCTATTCCCCTGAATAAATGTCTTTTCCTTCAGTCATGCCTGCTTGCCTCTGTCACATACTTAGAGTAACTAGCTTCAACTAACAACTGAGTATCTAACTATGTAAGACTTTACACAATTTACAAATATGTTTGGGTACATTTTTCTTATTTCTACTGACATCTGGATTGATCTGTTTTATACTGATAATACATAAATTAAGTAATGTTACTCTGCAATATTGAAAAATGTTATTGCAATCACCCCAGTGTTACTTTCCATATTTATTTAAAATTTTCAGCAAACAATGAGAAAAAAACTAAGTGAATAAGAAAAACTAATAACATTAGGGAAATACAGTAAAATAGTCTGAGTGACAGATCTCCACACACAGCAGCTTGGTATCACTACTCTTCTGTCTCTAAGTGCTTCATGTTGGAGGGAATCTACATCTCAGAAGGTGGCAGAAACACCAGGGTGGCTGACCCTGGATAGGGTGAGGTGATGCTGTAGGGTCTCCAGGTGATGAAGACAGTGGGTTGAACATGCTTGGGTCTCTCATCAGACAGTGCTGCAGCTGATGAGACTGCTCAAGGTCCAGGTCCTGAATTATCTCCTGAAATGAGAAAATTGTTAACATTTTATTAGTGTTCATCAATCCATCCATCCATCTTCTTGCCGCTTATCTGGGGTCGGGTCGCGGGGGCAGCAGCCTAAGCAGGGAAACCCAGACTTCCCTCTCCCCAGCCTCTTCGTCCAGCTCTTCCTGGGGGATCACAAGGCGTTCCCAGGCCAGCCGAGAGACATAGTCTCTCCAGCGTGTACTGGGTCTTCCCCGGGGTCTCCTACCGGTGGGACGTGCCCTGAACATCTCACCAGGGAGGCATCCTAACTATATGCCCGAGCCACCTCATCTGGCTCCTCTCGATGCGGAGGAGCAGCAGGTCTACTCCGAGTTCCTCCCGGATGACCGAGCTTCTCACCCTATCTCTAAGGGAGAGCCCAGCCACCCTATGGAGGAAGCTCATTTTGGCCGCTTGTACCCGCGATCTTGTTCTTTCGGTCACTACCCAAAGCTCATGACCATAGGTGAGGGTAGGAACTTTCGGCTCAGCTCCCTCTTCACCACGACGGATCTGTGCAGAGTCCGCATTACTGCAGACACCGCACCGATCCACCTGTCGATCTCCCACTCCATCCTTCCCTCACTCGTGAACAAGACCCCAAGGTACTTGAACTCCTCCATTTGGGGTAGGATCTCATCCCTGACCCGGAGAGTGCACTCCACCCTTTTCCGGCTGATTCTCATCCCGGCTGTTTCATAAGTCAGATTTTATCATTATCAGATGCAGTTTTACATTATATGTAGAGCCAGTGTCAGTTCAGAGGTAATGCTGTTACACTGATGTAATCTGGATTTATTTCACAGGATATGGGTATTTATGGAGGGAATTTATGAAATAATACAAGTAAAGCAACACAAAACTGAGCCTGCAGCGTCCGCTCGCCTGTAGCTCTCCTGGTTTCAGGCTCATTGAACTGGTTGACCTCTGACCTCTGCCTCTTTAATATTGTCAATAAACCGCATCACTTCACGGCAGAATAGAGGTTAGTTACTGTGAAGCTAGTAACGTTAGCAACGATGCTAACATCATTTCTACATAGGCTGACCTTACTCCTCTGCTTTGACTTTGGCTTAATCAGTATTTGGTGTCAACACCTTGTTAAATACTGCCAGGCTTATTATCACACTAACTACTAAAACACATGCCGTGTCGCTACCCGACTGCGGTAAAGTGAGCCGCTGTTTGCGAGTGAGCGGTAAAGTGAGCCGCTGTTTGATTTTCGTTGCGCGCGAAATAGAGTAACTACGGTAGGGACGGTCCTTGAGCAAAGTGAAGGTCCTAAAAGATACATAAAGCCTACGGTCTTTTACTGGAGAAATATTATGTTATATGAAATGTTATATATATATGCATATATGTGTGTGTGTATTATTAGGCATATTTCACTGCCATAATGTGGAAAAAAATCTAATTCCATTTACAGTATGATGACCTTTGACATTGTGTAAAACATTCATTCATACATGTCATTCTTTTTCCATATCGTTCCTGGTGTCTTACTCTACTTCTGGTATCATTTTGGTGACATTTTACTGTACCAATGTAGAGAAAATAATTTTTAAAGTATATTTTTTCGGGCTTTTTTTGCCTTTAATGTACAGGATAGTGGAGATAGACAGGAAACAGGAGGCAGAGAGAGGGGGAATGACACACAGGATAAGACTACTCGGCTCAGGATTCGAACTGGGATCACCTGCAACGAGGACTATAGTCTCAACACATGGGGTGGGCGCTCTACCCGCTGAGCTTATGCTCAACCCCAAAAAATAATATTTAAAGCCAGCCATAATGACTCAACTCCATTTACAGTAACATGACCTTTGACCTTATGTAGAATAAATTCCTTCATACATGTCATCCTCATTCTTTTTGCATATTGTTCCTGGTGTCTTACTCTACTTCTGGTATCATTTTGGTGACATTTTACTGTACCAATGCTGAGGAAATAATATTTAAAGCCAGCCATAATGACTCAACTCCATTTACAGTAAGATGACCTTTGACCTCATGTAAAACAAATTCCTTCATACATGTCATCCTCATTCCTTTTGCATATTGTTCCTGGTGTCTTACTCTACTTCTGGTATCATTTTGGTGACATTTTACTGTACCAATGTAGAGAAAATAATATTTAAAACCACCGTCAAGATTAAATACATTTACAGTAAGATGACCTTTGACCTTATGTAAAACAAATTCCTTCATACATGTCAGTCTCATTCCTTTTGCATATTGTTCCTGGTGTCTTACTCTACCTCTGGTATCATTTTTGGTGACATTTTACTGTACCAATGCTGAGAAAATAATATTTAAAGCAAGCCATAATGACTCAACTCCATTTACAGTAAGATGACCTTTGACCTTGTGTAAAACAAATTCCTTCATACATGTCAGTCTCATTCCTTTTGCATATTGTTCCTGGTGTCTTACTCTACCTCTGGTTAGTGTTGTGTCGTTCGCGAACGTGTCGTTCGAACGAACAAATCTTTTGAGTGAACGAAGTGAACTGAATCACTTCATGAACTGATTCGTTCCTTTCTCAGTTCAGTTCAGTTGAGCTCAGCCGCGAGCATGGCTGCCGGTCGGGAGTGGAACTGCTGCGACTCACTCACTCGTTCACTGCGAACGAATCACTCAGTGAACGACAACACTTTGACTGACTCTGAGTGAGTCTGACACAGCGCCACTTTCAGCACAGTACGTGAACGAGATTCATGTCTTCAGCATGTCGTTCAATGATTCGTTCGCGAACGTGATGCGCCGTCATTCAGTTCATGATTCAGCCCACTTTCAGCACAGTACGTGAACGAGATTCACGTCCTCAGCATGTCGTTCAATGAATCGTTCGCGAACTAATCACGTTCGCGAACTGCTGAAACTGGCGCTGTGTCAGTCACTCACTGACTCAGGGCACTGAGGGCTGAGGAGTTGATTCACGTTCAGTACATGTACTGCTAACATTAGCGCTGTGTTGCTAACATCAGTGTAGCATCATGTTATGTTATTTTACTGTGCACAGAGGACACTTTCACTGTGTAATATTTTTAGTGCATGTATAAGCAGCGCTGCTTCTCACCTTGAACGCACCGTCCCTCAGTAAGTGAACGTGAACCTCAGGGCTGAATCATGAACTGAATGACGGATTATTTGGCTGTTTATCAGTTCAGGGAGTTGGAGAGCACTGAACGATTCGGTGAACGAATCTTTTGAACGAATCATTTTAATGAACGGATTCTAAAGATTCAGTACAGTAAAAAGAACTGCCGTTCCCATCACTACCTCTGGTATCATTTTGGTGACATTTTACTGTACCAACGTGGAGAAATTCCAGCCCCTGCCATTTCTGTGTTTGGCCCCTAAACACATTTTTGGTTTGTTTGTTTGTTCGTTCTGAAGTGGATTGTGCACTTTCAACTATTTGTTCATATGATTTAAACTTATCCTAGATTCTGCAGCAATGCCATTCTAAAAGTTGTGCCACTTATCTTTCCATACAGGTAGCATCCCATACACATCAGTTTTTTATTTAGGTAGCTTTGAGCAAAACGTTTATTAATCCCACACATGGGAAATTTGTTCATTACGGTAGTGTTTAGAATAAATAAAAGATAAAAAACAAACAAAATAGACGATGTACAACAGAACATGTGGATAAAAATATCTTACATAAAAATTTGCTGGTAGAACAAAATAGAATAAAGATAAAGACAATATAAAAAATATATGTATATATATATATGTATGTACAGTGTAGGTAGTTATATGGCACCAGTAATATATATTGCACTGATTTGGAGGGGGGTGTAGGGGGTGGAGATCAACACTGTCACAGATATCAAATACCAAATGTGTCTTTGATGCATTTCTGTTTCGCAATAATTCACAATTGAAACAAACCAGGGATTGGATTGACATTGCAAGTTTCAGCACAAAATGCACTTCCACTTTGTTTTCTCTGCCTCCTGAAACTGTTCCGTGTCCATTTGGAGGCAGTGGCGATGGTACCACCGAGAACAGCCGTCACACTGTATCTGTAAAAATAAAAATGGGACATTGTTATCACGTGACTGTTACGCAAACAGTGTACACGTTTTTCCATCTTATTGAAACTTACCTGGCCTGGCGTGTCATTCAAATATACAGGGCCTATTCTCAGCCTCCCAAGCGACGTTAAAGGAATTGGAGGTCGCAACAAGCCCTATTTCACCAACTCTTACTTATCTTTGCAGTCATGCTTAACATCAGTAGGAGAGGTCTTCCTTACTAATAAACCATTCCCATAAAATGTTTTGCAATGGTATCCCAAGAGAAAGTGATGAAAAGCAAAGGAATATTTTTAAAATGCTTTTGTCAAAAATTTGGCACATCAAAATGTAAATACTTATTGTATTGTATGGAGCTTTACCTTGTACTTATTGTACAAGGTAAAGCTGTTTGTCTGCTGAATTACATTACATCAATCATCTGTCTTTACCCTGGTTTCAGATGCTTTGTGTTGACATAATTAATTGTCCATAGAATCATATCAATCAATCAGCAAACACAAATATCCACATAGTAAGTGGGACTGCTGGGGATGCAGCAGTAACACATTGGCTCAATGGTTGGTTTGCTGCCATCTATTCTTCCACTGACTACTGATGACAGACATTCCATATTTGTATGTGTTATGGTTCACTGCGGTCATAGGTTAGATTTCCCCCCATCACCAAACCCCCCAATCCCCCCTCAAATACATATTACAGTGTATTTAAATAATATTCTCAACATTCCTGATCACACAATTCAATACTAAGAGAACAACTTACCCAGTCAGTGATGGGAGGCCCTGGGCTGGGTGGTTTCGTAGCGGCACACAAGGCACAATGTACCTCTGTGTCACAGAAACTGAAATAGAAATAAAAATTGTGAATGTTGAGTAAAACAGTATCTGATTATGATTTGAATATGATTTGATATGAAAAAAGCAGACATGCACCTGATGCCTTGGCCATTTCTTTTCTGGTGGTCAGAAAATTCAAAGTTGGCATTGAAGGGAATGCCTCCAGGAATGCCTCTGCCATCTAAAAAATGACCCCACAACTGTTTCCATCGTTCTGCACTGGATGTTGCATTGTGGCTTCTCGGAACTTGACGTCAACCCAGTCCGTCTTGCTGTGGCACGTCCTTCTCATCTTCAAGTAGTCACTGTGTGAGAATCATTTGTTAAATACAAAATGTAATATGAAGACATTAACATCAGTCATCATCTTCCTGAATTTACAGTTTGACTTTCATTTACTTGTGGATTACATCAAAAATCAAATTGGATTATTGAATGCAATGTATGTAGTTAGCCTGAATATATATGGTATATGATTACCTGAACTTCTTGGCAGCAAAGTCTGAGTCTGAATTCTCATGCTCATTGCGTGCTGGATCAATGAGGTAGACACTCTTTTGTCCTTCATTTATGTACTAGAACAAGCAGAATAAAAGTAATTGTTATATATGATTCATTCACCAAAATATGAGTAAACTCAAAGACAATATACAGGTCCTTTAAATTTAGCATATTGTGATAAAGTTCATTATTTTCTGTAATGTACTGATAAACATTAGATTTTCATATATTTTAGATTCATTACACACAACTGAAGTAGTTCAAGCATTTTATGGTTTTAATATTGATGATTTTGGCAAAAAAGTAAAGAAAAACCAAAAATACCTATCTCAAAGAATTAGCATATTTCATCCGACCAATAAAAGAAAAGTGTTTTTAATACAAAAAAGTCAACCTTCAAATAATTATGTTCAGTTATGCACTCAATACTTGGTCGGGAATCCTTTTACATAAATGACTGCTTCAATGCGGTGTGGCATGGAGGCAATCAGCCTGTGGCGCTGCTGAGGTGTTATGGAGGCCTAGGATGCTTCGATAGTGGCCTTCAGCTCATCCACAGTGTTGGGTCTAGTGTCTCTCAACTTCTTCTTCACAATATCCCACAGATTCTCTATGGGGTTCAGGTCAGGAGAGTTGGCAGGCCAATTGAGCACAGTAAT
Source organism: Scomber japonicus (assembly GCF_027409825.1). Lineage (NCBI taxonomy): Eukaryota > Metazoa > Chordata > Actinopteri > Scombriformes > Scombridae > Scomber > Scomber japonicus. Next base: position 29,850,692 of record NC_070588.1, read on the forward strand.
ACCATGGTCAGTAAACCATTTACCAGTGGTTTTGGCACTGTAAGCAGGTGCCAGGTAGTGATGAAAAATGAAATCTTCATCTCCATAAGCTTTTCAGCAGATGGAAGCATGAAGTGCTCCAAAATCTCCTGATAGTTAGCTGCATTGACCCAGCCCTTGATAAAACACAGTGGACCAACACCAGCAGCTGACATGGCACCCCAGACCATCACTGACTGTGGGTACTTGACACTGGACTTCAGGCATTTTGGCATTTCCTTCTCCCCAGTCTTCCTCCAGACTCTGGCACCTTGATTTCCGAACGACATGCAAAATTTGCTTTCATCCGAAAAAAGTACTTTGGACCACTGAGCAACAGTCCAGTGCTGCTTCTCTGTAGCCCAGGTCAGGCGCTTCTGCCGCTGTTTCTGGTTCAAAAGTGGCTTGACCTGGGGAATGCGGCACCTGTAGCCCATTTCCTGCACACGCCTGTGCACGGTGGCTCTGGATGTTTCTACTCCAGACTCAGTCCACTGCTTCCGCAGGTCCCCCAAGGTCTGGAATCAGCCCTTCTCCACAATCCTCCTCAGGGTCCGGTCACCTCTTCTGGCTGTGCAGCGTTTTCTACCACACTTTTTCCTTCCTACAGACTTCCCACTGAGGTGCTTTGATACAGCACTCTGGGAACAGCCTATTCGCTCAGAAATTTCTTTCTGTGTCTTACCCTCTTGCTTGAGTGTGTCAATGATGGCCTTCTGGGAAGCAGTCAGGCCCACATGATTGCGGTTTTGAGTAATGAACCAGGCTTGGAGTTTTTAAAAGCCTCAGGAATCTTTTGCAGGTGTTTAGAGTTAATTCGTTGATTCAGATGATTAGGTTAATAGCTCGTTTAGAGTACCTTTTCATGATATGCAAATTTTTTGAGATAGGTATTTTTGGTTTTTCTCTACTTTTTTTGCCAAAATCATCAATATTAAAACATTAAAATGCTTGAACTACTTTAGTTGTGTGTAAGGAATCTAAAATATATGAAAGTCTAATGTTTATCAGTACATTACAGAAAATAATGAACTTTATCACAATATGCTAATTTTTGGAGAAGGACCTGTAGATAAATTAATTTGGGCAGTACTAACCAGAAACTTCCAATGTACATGTCCAGTATTTACAAAGGAGATGACAGCTTTGTAATCCTCAAAGTTCACCTGCAGAAAATTGAAAAAGAAACAAACTTCACAATATATCAACACAGAAATTATTGGTGGTGATAAAAAGGTCATCATACTGTTCACACTCGCGCTCACTTTTTTCATCACCTAACATGAAAGCATTTATCACACTATTCACCAAAGAGCACATTATTTACTTTTGACAGCTTCTGTCTTCCGACTTCATCTCGATTACCAAAGAGGATCACCCCAGCTGTGTAGTGACTCATTAAGTAGATGTCACTCCCCAAATTCAGCTTCGTTGCAATGTGGTGTAACAGGCACTCTATGATCTAAAAAGATATTTGAGACACAGACAGTATGTCAAACTTATATTTTCCATTCATTTAAACTAAAACATTATTCATTGCTGCGTAATAAGGCAAAAAAAAGTTAGATTTGGTTTCAGCCTTTAATACAACTAACGCTTATCTCCTGGTTTGTATCTGAAAAATTAACATTACAAATTAAATTGTGGATGCACGTAAACAGACGTCTTTGCAAATGCTTGAGGGTAGTGTAGCATGGATATGCCATTCATTTGCTGACTGATTTAACATTTGATGCATGTTGTTAGATTAATTTCATCAATTTTATATTTCTTTATGAATGAGACTGACATGTATGAAGGAATTTGTTTTACACAAGGTCAAAGGTCATCTTACTGTAAATGGAGTTGAGTCATTATGGGTGGCTTTAAATATTATTTTCTCTACATTGGTACAGTAAAATATCACCAAAATGATACCAGAGGTAGAGTAAGACACCAGGAACAATATGCAAAAGGAATGAGGATGTATGAATGAAGGAATTTGTTTTACATGAGGTCAAAGGTCATCTTACTGTAAATGGAGTTGAGACATTATGGGTGGTTTTAAATATTATTTTCTCTACATTGGTACAGTAAAATGTCACCAAAATGATACCAGAGGTAGAGTAAGACACCAGGAACAATATGGAAAAAGAATGAAGATGACATGTATGAATGAATTTATTTTTACATAAGGTCAAAGGTCATCATACTGTAAATGGAATTAATTTTTATGGCGGTGAAATATGCCTAGTAATATATATATATATATATATATATATATATATATATATATATATATATATATATATTCAACATTTCATATAACATAATATTTCTCCAGTAAAAGACCATAGGCTTTATGTATCTTTTAGGACTTTGACTTTGCTCAAGAACCGTCCCTACCGTAGTTACTCTATTTCAGGCGCAACGAAAATCAAACAGCGGCTCACTTTACCGCAGTGCTACCCGATGTGAGTCGCTACCATCAGGGGCGCAACTACCTACTTTCTGAGGGGTATGCAGATACATTGCAGGCGCCCCCCCCCCCCCCTGAATTTTTTTTTAATGGTTATGTAACCCAGCTGTAATTTCAGTCACTTTATGTTATTGTATTAGTATTATTTGTGTTTGTATTATTTGTATGATTTGAGTGAAATGCCCCTTTAAGGGTTAAGACGACATCACAGTCATGAGATTTACGATAGTGCCCCTAGTGAGCATCGCCAGCTCAGATGTGTGTCCTGATTCTTTCTCTCCATCCTCACACCTGAATGACATGAACTTTGTGTTAAGGAGGTTTCAAAAATACAGCAAGCAGTCAAACCACATGGACCTAACCCTAACCCTGTCCTTATTGGATATCAGTTACTGATTGGACGCTGCATCTGATCTGACTTATCAGATACATCACAACAGCACTGTAGTGTTATATCCGAGTGAAGACATTCAACTCAAGTGTATCACTCCCAAGTTCTATAATTGATCTGTTTTATGATTCACCATCTAGTTAAAAAAAGATAACTGTCTGAACAACAAAATAACCACAAACCAGTTCTTTTATTTTTCTTGTCATGATCTGTTATATTATAAATACTGATCAGTACACAGTAACCTGTTGTTTTACTAGTAGTAGCTTTAGCTAACCTGAATGTTTATAAGCCTCCTCTTGATACACTGACATAACTTACCTACTGTCTTTCAACCACTTTGAAAAGCTTTTTTTCATCCCTGCAAAATCTTTCTCTTTCTCCCTCTTCCGTTTTCCGTTTTCTGTTTTGTGCCCCCGAGAGCTTTATTTTCTGTCTCTCCATGTCATTAGGTCCCTGTCATCAAATGAAAACACTCCTGCTCTAGCGCGTGCTCGAGGGGGGCGCGCACCGGCGCGCACAGTGTGGAGAGGCGCTCCGGTGCCTTCACCTCTCTCCCCGGAGGGAAGGCGATTATCGGAGGGGCAGGGGAGGGAGGCGGAGGGGCGCCTAATCAGTGACGTGCCTCTGTTATTGATCATATCATTTACTACACATGCACAAACGCTGTTAAATACAGAAAATGCAGACTCGAAATAATTTTACCCCCATCGCTTTGGCGCCCCCTCCATTGTGGCGCCCCTATGCGCCGCATATAGTGCATACCCACTTTTTGCGCCACTGGCTACCATAGACTGTGGCTGTGTCTCAATTTCGACCCAACTGCGAGGCTGCATCCTCGAAGTACGCGGCCTTTGCGGCCTTCGAAGGATGCAGCCTTCTGAGGAACCTCCGAAGGCTGCATCAACCGTTGTTAAATGAGACGGTCTAGCCTTCGAGGCATTTCCTGGTTGCGTCACCAGCTGTTCCCGCCCATAAGACGAGAAAGACGTCTCGACCGAAAAGACGGTGAAAAAGCTGACAAAATTATAAGAGAGAAGAAAGGAGAAGAATAAAGGAAAGGAGAAGAAAGAAGGAAAACACACAAGAAAGAAAGAAGAAGAAAGAAGGAAAACACACAAGAAAGAAAGAAAGAAATAAAGAAGGAAAACACACAAGAAAGAAAGAAAGAAACAAGAAGAAAGAAGGAAAACACACAAGAAAGAAAGAAAGAAGGAAAACACACAAGAGAAAGAATAATAAAATAATAATAATCTGTAAATAGTTATTTCTGATGTAATTTTTGTAAATAGTGAAATGTTTCATCACTTGATAATAAAAGAAAATATTTAATCCCTTGTTCTTCCTGAACAGTAGCACTTTATGCAACTCTGTTATAAATTGTACTGAAGTTGTAAATACTAAATGGAATAGACGTGTAACAATGAACAATATTTTTTTATTTAATAACAACATAAAACATCAAAATCTTCACAATCAAATAAAAAATAAAGAAAAATCATGAATAAACACAGTTCATAAATAAAATTAAATTAAACACATCTATATAGATGTATATTTATTTTTCTATTACTTTTTCCAGGAGAGAGAAGAGCCTCTCCATCCTGTCTTTCCCCTCCTGCTCCCTCCTCTCCTCTGCCTCATTTTGCCTTCTCATGTCCTCCTTTATGAGGTCAAGGAGGTCATCCTCCCTCCTCCTCTTCCTCCTGGGCCCTGGCTGGTCCTCCTCCTCCTCCTCCTCCTCCTCCTCCTCTTCACTCTCCTGCTCACCCACTGCGGCACTTGGCCCTGGTGTGTCCTCACGGATGGAGGCAATGAGGACGGGGGGGCAATAGATGGCCTCTGCCCCAGTACCTCATCCATGAGGACAAACCATGGCCAAGTGCCAGCAGTGGGCTTGCTGCTGGCCCCCTCCCCTGTCCCTGGATATTTGCAATCCTAAGGCAGTGGAAATCAATCATGTCAGCAATTTTCAGCAAAAGTATTTAGTAACAGTAAAACTAATCCAAACCTGTAGGCTACCTACTTTTTTTTTTTTTTTTTTTTTAATTGTCCCATTTTTTTTTTGGCCTGGTAGGGCTGGACCTTCCCCTCCAGCGCAATCTTTTCCAGTATTGCTCTAAACACAGAGGGAAGCAAGAGAAAAGGTAAACACAAGATCACATCAACACAGGGATGCAAAGATGTACAAAAATGGACATCAGCCTTACCTCCATCCCGCCGTGGCGGAGTTTTTGGCCCCCGTGTATAGATGGTCATTTTCCCCTCTTTGTTTAATCAGGAGCTCGGTTTGCTCCTTGCTCCCTAAAACAAAAATAAAACAAAATGTAATGTAAAACATGTTTTTTTTTTACTATGTCAACAGACAAAAGGGTTCTAATATAGTAAAAAATTATCATAATAATGATAATAATGAAGTATAACATATAATAGTGATAATCCCAAACGTAGCTCTTTATTAAAATCTAAATTTGTTCATCTTAGTCCATTTATATATATATATATATATATATAAGATATAAGTCAAGTAATAAAATATAAGTAATTAGTAAAAGTATAAAAGTATAAGTAGTAATAAGTAAAAATAATTAAATAAAACAAACCAATACTTACACTTGAATGAAAAGTCTTCACCTGTTGGTGTCGCCATTGTTGTGTTTTCGCGGCACTGAACAGCACCGCGCAAAGGATCTTGGGATTTGGGAGGCCGCGAAGGATAGTAGCGGTGCATCCTCGAAAAAGAGGGAAAAGAAGGCCGCATTTCAAGGCTGCATTTGAAGGAGTCTTTGAATTGGGACAGCTTTCGCGCGGCGTTGTGACGTAATCGGCCTCTAAATGCGTACTTCGAGGATGCAGCCTTGCAATTAGGACCAGATTGGGACACAGCCTGTATATAAGAAAGGTCTACCCGATGTGAGTCACACATGCGCAGTCGAGTCAATCACTTCGACAAACTACTGTCATACTGGATGTATGTAGTTCATACACGTTTCAGCAGTTGGATGCGAGTCCGCAGAAAGTATAGAAACAACAGAAGTTCAACAAAAGTTTGTACATCTGTATGTGATACGACCCTGAATAAGGGGAGAAATAATCACGAGAGTGATAAGAGTGGTGTTTCCTCAGAAGCAACTTTTACTGTAATTATAGAAAATATATACATTCAATTTCCAAATAACATTTATGTTACAGGTTAGATGCAGTAGCACACAGTACATATTCTTTTTCAATCTCAACAAAAATGTATTTCTTAGAGACATAACTCATCCTTTTCACTGTCACTGGTACATAACATGCAATTTTAGCGAAACAAACTCTTACAAAACTCACAATAGTCATCAAATATATAAACAGCTGTGCAAAATACATTTCTACCGTGCACATGCAAGTTCACAAAACTTTCCTAACAAGTTTTACTCACACACCATACCATACTTGACAAAACTTTACTTTAACAAAATTCATATATAAACAACCAAAAATATTCTCAACATGTTAGAAAATGATCACGACACAGTTAGCAGTGAAATACCAGAAACATACCTGAATAAAGGGAGAAATAATCACGAGAGTAATAACAGTGGTGTTTCCTCAGTAGCAACTTTTATTGTAATGAGGAAAATACCGCGATTCCCCTAGTATGTGGGTAGAGACCAGAGTAATCGATCTCAGACTAAGGGATCGAGACCACATTGTCGATCACTGATAATACTGTTACATCTCAACTTTTAACAATGAACAATGAAATAAACAATGAATTAATGAAAGAGACGTTTTATCGTTTTAAAACCTTTGTTAACATACTATGAGTTTTTACTCTTTTTAACATAATGAAGAGGGTTGTGCTTTTTTATGTCAGGGCCCTATGCTGCATTGCATTTGCAAAAGATCAAATTGGCCAAAAGTCTGTCAGTCATTTGTGCATGATGGGCACGTGGTATGACACCACCATGGCTGAAAACTCACTCCACTGGAGCACTGGAGGCAGGCACTGCCAAGACTCTGATGGCCACTCGGAAGAGTGAAGGAAGAGTGTTCATGTTCAATGCCCAGAACAAAAGGGCGTTCTGTTCTTCGGCTATGTTTAGGTAGTGACTTAGCTGCAGTGCTGGAGTGGTGGACTCCAGCACTGAAAGACTCCATGTTTGTTTGTTTTATGATCTGGTACCTATCTGATATGTCTTTGTACATTGTCCTATCATTCAGCTCTAGGGTTGTTATCTGAAAAAAAAACAAAACAATAAAGATATTGTTGGAAAAAAAGAAGATTGCATGGTTCAATGATTTAATTTGATTTAAACTGAAGTTCTTCTATAATGGCATGAGGCCTTCAAAACTCAAGTTAAAATGTCGTCATGTTGCTGTGACGATGTCATGTTGCTGTGACAACGTGATGTCACAAAATAATGTGATGTCACAAAGGAAAAATGTGATGTCATACACATTGAAAAGGTGCTATGATGTCACAGAGTAAGGTATTTTGGAACTTCCTTCATATAAGCAGACATCTGTGTGAACTCATTTAATTTGAAGCAGTTGAACAAACAACACTCAAATTAACAAGTAAGTGATCTGAAGAAGCAGATTGTAAATCAACTTCTGTGATACAGGTAAGTTATCTATCTTTGTCTTTAATGTAGAAACATGTAGCAACATTTATGAGCTCCAGTTACACTTTAATTTACAAGCAGGTGGACAGAAGACAGGAATGTACAACGTTAAGATCTGTTCAGTCATTTAAAGGAGCTGCGTAGTGTGTATTTTAGCTTTGACAGCAGCCGAAGCTCAGACAATCTATGTTAAGCTGTAGTTGAATAAATTAAAACGTTGTTGTCCTTTAAAGTGAATGAAATTAACATTTCCAATTTCTTTTTAGTCTTCTGAGAAGAAAAAAATGGCAGAAGGAGAAGCAAAGAACATTGTAGTTCAACTCCCAGAAAATTATCAGTTCCTGAAGGTTCTGGGAGAGGGTGGGTTTGGTAAAGTGCTGCAGTGTTTAAAAAAGGATACACAGGACATTGTGGCTGTCAAGATCCCTAAAGGTGCCAACCCCATCAGTCTGAGCTGGGAGGTAAGAAATATGATTTTTATTATTATTATTTACTTTATACATTGACACTGGGTACCCCGAATTAAGTTATATTTGGTAATAACAGGTGCAAAAAGGCAACTATTAGGCAATAATTTAATTTGTAAAGACGTAGTGAATAAACTACCTGTAGTGAGATTGAAGCATTACAGCTCTGCGTTTCTGTACAACTGTTTCTTCTGACTTTTAACATATTAACCACCTGTAAACAACTAATCCTTTTAAATTTATCTACAGCTTAAAGTGCTGGAGTTCTTGACAGGTCACATGATGAACGAGTTCAACATTGTGACTTTTTTTGGCACTCTTGAAACTAATTGTGGAACGGCATTGGTGTTTGAGCACCTGGATATGGATTTACATGATTATATACGTAACCATCACCCATTATTTACAAGTGACATCAGAAGTATCATCCAGCAGGTATGAGTACAGTACCACCAGACAGCAAACATAGCACTGGCCAAGTTGAAACTATGCTACATACTCATATGTTATATTACTGATCTTATTACTGACCTTGTTACTGACATTATTTCTACTTACAGTTGGCTACAGCAATCGACGCACTCTCGGCTATGAATCTTGTCCACTCAGATATAAAACCGGACAACATAATGGTCGTGGATCATCAGATAAGACCAATTAAAATCAAACTGATAGATTTTGGCTTGACTTTGCCCAAACACAAGATCAGGCAGGGCATGATAGCACAGACCCTTCATTTTAGGTAAGCTCTATATAGATATTGATCATTATTGTATATTCTACTGGAGTTAGTTTATAGTTTAGCAGTTTTATTATAAGTAGCTGTGTGCTTCCTGTCCATATTTTGCTATTTATTTGGTTCCTGTGCTGGATTGTAAAGTGTTCCTCATTCTGTGTACTGCTTTTCTTCCACATTCAGGTCTCCAGAAATCCTTTTAGGCCTTCCATTTTCAGAGGCCATTGATGTGTGGGCATTGGGATGCGTAATGGCCCACATGATCCTCGGCTTTGCACCGTTTCCAGGGTGTGATGAATTCGAAACAGTAAGTCACTTCTATCCTATACTGTACTCTCTGCTTTCTATCTACTCTGTTTTTAATAGATCAAGTACTGTTACATGTACTCATCCTGAAAGTATAACCTTAGTTTGCTATTTAAAGAATGACTGGTTAAAAGTAAAATTGTCTTTTGTAAAACTTAGTAGTGTTTTTACCATCAGTACCACAGTAGTAAAGTGCTGTGATCAAAGTTATACATTACAGTGGGAAGAAGTCAACACTTACATTACTCTGTACATTAGTAAAGTGAGTTTAAGTAAAGTTTTTGTAATAGCATCTAAACAAAAATCTTATTGTGATGTTGTGCTTTATCTACAGATCCGATTCATGGTTGCCCTCCTGGGACCACCATCAGACCTTCTACTAAACAAGGCTCAAGAATTTAAGTCATCGCTGTACTTCAGGAAGATGTTTGGAAGATGGCATCTCAAGGTACCATAATACTTTACCAATCTCTTCTTTAATTAAGATGACTTGTTTCATATTTCCAACATTTAACAGTTAAGCAGTTGAACTTGATGTGCTATTTTTAACTCTCTTTTAGACACCTCTACACTTCTATGGACCAAGTGTCACTTCCCAGAAGTACAGGAGATACCCGGTTCCTTCACTGGATCATATCAAATACGTAAGTGTTAAGTGGATGTTAGCTATCATTGTCATCATTAGTTCATGTCTTTTAATGAATCAAATGTACAAGTTTACTGCTGGTGGAGTTTAACTATTGTTTCTGTTACTAGGTTCCTTTGGTGAAAGACTATAATGAAAAGGATCAGGACCAGATGATAGAGCTGCTAAAGGGTATGCTCCAAATGGATCAGGCTGACAGGATCACTGCCAGTCTAATCCTCAAGCACCCTTTCATATCAGCGGTTGACCTCAACTTTTGGTAAGTGTGTTTGTTTGTGTGTACTGAGATATAAGTGATATTGCTAGTGATCTGAATATATGTTGTCAGACGTGAATTTCGTTGCATTTGCATCAATATAACAATAAGGGTCTGTCTTTTAATAGTGATGAAGCATCGGAGCCTGCAGCTGCTCAACCCTCGAAGGACCAGGACCAGGACCAGGACCAGGACCAGACCAGAAGCAACGAGGAGCAGCCACAGCCTGGACCAGACCAGGAGCAGCATTCAGCAGCCACAGCTAGCCTGGAAACAGATAAGGGGACAGAAAGCAACACAGGGTAAGATGATTTTCACTGATTATCATCATCATCCATCAGATAGAAGAGAAACATTTCTTTCATAACGCAATCATGGATAATGTTTTAACTGTGTGTGTGTTTGTGTTTTTAGCTCAAAGACTCATGTGACATCAGTGGATGAGGCTTGCAACAGTGAGGACTGCAAAGCAGAATATGAGGGTCCCTCCAGTGACCCTCCTGCCTCTGTGAAGGAAGATGGAACCACTAACATCAAGCCAGACCAGCACACTCCAACACCAAAAATGCCATGTGTGATCATGGTTCGTCCTGCTGCACCAGAAAACACAGTGACATTGGAGTCTGAATCCAAGGCTGAGGACTCACCTGATGTGAAGGAGGACAACACCATGGACGTTGAAGGAGACCACCACAGGCCATCTACACCACAATCAAGACTTGTGATCATGGTTCATCCTCCTGCACCTGAAAACACAGCAACTTTGGAGTCTGAATCCAAGGCAGAGGACTCATCTGATGTGAAGGAAGACAACACCATGGACATCGAAGGACCCGTCATCATGGTTCATCCTGCTGCACCAGAAAACATTGTGGGACTAGGGAGTCAGGAATCCAACACCACAAGAGGTAAGTCTGTTTATGACTTGTTCACTGCGACCACAAGTAAGACCCAACAGCAGCAGCCACAGGAGAAAAAGAACAAGAAGAACTGCTTCCAGCGCTTCTGCTCTTGGGTGAGTAAGAACATGTGCTCCTGCTGGACCGGTGTCGACGATGAGGAGGAAAGTCAGAGATGAAGATCTTCACACACACACATATACACAGGGGCATCACGGAGGCTCAGTGGTTAGCACTGTGTTCTCACAGCAGAAAGTCCTGGTTCTGAATCTAGGCTCTCTCTGTGTGGAGTTTGCATGTTCTCCCCGTGTTTGCGTGGGTTTCCTCCGGGTGCTCCGGTTCCCCCGACACACTCCAAAGATATGCAGGTTAGGTTAATTGGACATTCTAAATTGTCACCAAATTTTATCAGGGAAATATTTAATTAGTCAATATTATTTTAGTATTATTAAAGTATTATATTATAGAGTATATAGAGTATTATAAAAATAAATAAATAAATAAAATACAATTTTCAAAAATATTCGCTTTGTTTGAACCTTTGTTATGATGGAAGTCTGTTAGAAGAAACAGTCAAAGCCACTCTTCTTCAAACAATCACAGAACAAGCTTCAAGACATTTTCACATTTTCACAGTTATGTGTATTGTTTTAAATCTTCAGACACTCAGTGAGTGATGTCATACATAACATCAGGCCTTAACATTTTATTAAAAATACACATTATCACCTCTGTCACCATCTTCTCTGTTACCATAGCAATCTGTGACTCAGTCTGTGCTTTGATTGGTGGATTAATGTCTAAAAATTTGAAAAATGTGAATATCAAAATGCTGATTGTTAATATTTTGGTAGAATAGGCAGAGTCTCATGTGATATAATAGATACAATACAATAGATATACATTATGTTATATTTACAGTTGATTAATAGATCTATGAGGGAAGCAGCTCTATCTGAGACTTAAAAAGCTGCAGTTTATCAAACCAATTTTAAGACAAGACATCAATCTGAGTTAACCAACTAGAGCACACCACTCTACAGAGTCTGCAAATTTCTATTTTGTTGAACAAATGAAATGCTTGTCAGATAAAGGAGATGTGGTTGAAACCATATTTAGAGATTTGAATAAAGCATTTGACACAATAAACCATTAGGTGCTATGATATCAGGAATGTCTGTTGAAGTTGTAAATGGTTGTTTTGGATTACAAACATAACTGACTCTCAACAGTGATTGGTCAAGGCTGAACCACATGCACACATTACCTGGTGTGCTGTGATTTATGAAGAGAAAAAAGTGCATTGATGCATACTTGTGATTTTATAAGGCTGATGTTTTTGGTCCACACCATTTTTGGCTTTTGTACACATGTATATCTTTAGTATGGATCCTACACACTGGTACACACACTTACAGTGGCTGGCATGAACCCACATGGCTCTCTCCCTGCCCTTTACCACTGATGCTGTTGTCATTCATACCTGGAATGGTCATTTCTACTTAGGAGAGGAGACTGGGAGGAATTTGATTAATACATCACCACCAGCCCATTTTAGGAGTCAATTCGGCCTCTTTCTGGGGCCAATCACAGTATGGATCACAGGGTCTATTTGAAGCCTTCCAATTATCATATGGCATTATTTATTTAGCTATGCTAAACAACACGATATATTAAGCATTAAAAGTTAGAAATGGGAAAGCATCATTCATTAACAACAGTTTATTTATTGGCAGGAAAAACTATGAGTAGATAGTAGAATTTAAAATCCACAAGTCACTGTGGTCTGTATCTAAATGATCAACTCATGCATCAAAAATGCATCATAAAACATCATATTACAACAATAGATGACACTGTACAAGAGTTAATGGAAAGACACAATGTTCTGAGTTTTCTATCAGTGTCCATTAAATGATGAACATTGAGGTTTGGTTATTTATTATCAACGTATTTTCAATTGTGATTTATTATAATAACATTAAATATATACACGTCCTTATTCATCACAGTGGTCAAAAGCAAACATATATTATGTATAAACACAACACAACTAAAAAAAAGTCTATGTAATCATTTAAATTCTGATGCAGCACTGCTACTGCTGCTGCTACAGGAGGAAGATAAAGTTTACCCCTTTGAGTCTGTACAGGATTCACACAGTAAAATAAACTTTCGCATTCACCTTAACTTCATGTTTATGATTCCGATATCTGTCCTCTTTCACGTTTTTCATGCCGAAACTGATTGTTACATTAATTAATGTCATTCATGTTCATTATCTCAAATACATCAGTGTTCAAATTCATGAGCAGAAATACAGTAAACTAAATCTACAGCAAATGAAGTAAATTGCTGTGTGATTTAAAAAAAGTTCTGCCAGATGTGGTGTTAAGAACTAGTGAGTTACAGTCAGTCTGTAAGTCTTAATTTTCAGTAAAGCTATGCCATAGTTTTGCTTATTGTCTCAGCACTCTTTCCCCACTGTATAGAAAGACTATAAACTGTTGTTATCATCACCAAGGTGTCAGTGAATGCATCACTAGAGGCTCTGCGGGTCCTCGTTCAATGTTCACATGTTGCCATCTGGTGGACACATGATGCAACAACATCATCCCAACCAAATATCATTTTTCAAGTATGACATGGGTTTGCTGTGTTTGGCAGTTTCAGAATTGTCTGTGGTATTCTTTTTTATCTGTTTGTGCGTCAAATAGTCTTATAGGCGAGTCGTGCAGATGACCTCAAGTGCTGTTGTCTGGTCTTTAGATGATTTCAAATCATCCTTTGGAGGAGGAGTGGAGGTCCATGGCCACCTGAACCTGGAAGCCAGATGAAGAGAGTGTTATTTAGACTGTGCCTACTATAGCTTACATACATACATATTGTTTAATGACTTTCATCAGATATGTTATAGATTTTTGTATGTTTTCATACATGTATATTTTATTTTTTCTCTGTTGGTTATTCGGTGACAGGTGTTTGCTCTTTTTTATGTCTACTCTGTTTGCCTCTTACTGTAACATCTTTTGCAAATAAGCATGAGGTTTTAAGCCACACAGCCTGTGTTTGATGTGTTCACAGTGTGTTATTTGCTCAAACCACAGAAGGCCTTCACATTTTGGCTATTTGTACTATTCCTTCATACAGTATCTGAAATGATCCAAGGACCAAATAGGCTAATATAAGGTGTATATATGTATAACAACTTTTATTAAAGAATAGTACCACTAAAAAATCTCTGCTAATTTTGTTGAAACACATAGATTTTTAACAATAAATGCCACCCATTAGTTTGCGGTTGGAAAAGCAACAGCAAGAAATGTTGGAATACCTTAATATAGCTCCAATATGGCTGAACGCATAAAACAGCAAAATAAGGCTGTTATAATAAGTATGAATGAACTGAGGCAGGCTAAACCTGCCTCTGGAAAACAGCATACCCCCCCCCCCCCCCCCCCCCCCCCCAAACCCACATACAAACAGCCAACAGTGTGATATGACAGACTGACCGCTGTATGGACGGCAGCTGCTGGATGGTGTCAGGTAGCGGCTGTTTGAAGGTCTCCGGCAGGAAGATGCAAAGTATAACACTGAGCAGTGACAGAGCACCGACAATGATCCATGGCAGGAACTCATAGAACACATCTGAGGACAAAACAAGATCAGACCATGCTTAGACCAGTCAGTTATAGTTACAAGAATTGTTCGATACCCCTATTAGTGTCTGTCCATGAAGAGTTTTTTTTTTTTTTTGTCAATGTTTTCAGATGATTTCTGACTTCACCTCAGTCAGCAGTTTTAGGGACAATTTCTTCACTATTCAAATGAAATCTTTCCCCAGTCTGGTCAGTGGGTTATACAGAATGTTGGAGACAGATTTCTCCAAACCTCAGCAAATAAAGCTGACACAGTCTGTATCGTCAGTTACATCCAAGGACAACTGAGGGTATATCATTTGAAAATTTGTCTCCTGACACCAAAAGCCAGCCCTGGCTGCATGAGTAGAACAACCTCACAAAACCATGACGACACAATATAACATTACTGATTCTGTGTGGCATGCTACTACTATTAATACAACTACTATTACTGCTGCTGCTGCTGCTACAACAGCACATTTTCTGATTTTCTGAAGACCAAAAGACATTGCAAATAAGAACTTTACACAGATCAAACTGGTTAAAACAAATCCTATTTAAGGATAAAGTGAGTTAGACTGAAGTGATTAAGTTATACTGTATGTAGCCTGTACTGTTCACACTATGAAGTATGAACTGAAAGGTCTTACCCAGGTGCAGCAGGTATGGGGAAATAGCGGAACCCACTCTGGAGAACGTAGCACAGGATGACATTGCTGTGTTCCTGATGACTGTAGGAGACAGCTCACCAGTGTAACTGTACAACACCCCGATGCCGGCCAGAACCCCAAATTTACCCAGCAGTACTAGGGACAGGGTCAGAACTGGATAACCTACAGAGGGAATAGGATTTGTGAGCTAGTGACAAAATCGTGATTTAGTAAATGGTCTTATACTGTAGCTTTCATTCTTGATATTTTGTTCAATAAAGGCTAGATAAAATAAAGATAAAAACTGACCACAATTTAAACAGTCAGCAGCTGTGGCAAACTGACACATCCTGTATTCACAAGTAGCACATTATTGTGTGACGTAACAAGGCTTCCTATGTGTGATCATGTAACTTTTAGTGTGTTGAAGCAAAGGACTTTTTCACCACAGATTGACATATCATAACAGGAAAGCGTTGATGTTACTGACAACATTGGTGACACCATTGTTCTCCTTTTAATTTAATGCCCTTATTAATAGTTGACAGCAGGAAGTTGCCAGGAAAGAAAGAGATGAGGAGTGACATACATCAAAGGTCTCCAACTGGACTTGAACCAAGAATGTTGTGGTTCACACTCGCCTAGACCACCAGGGCACCCCAACAATAGCTCTGTGCTATTCAGGTGTATTAGTAAGCCGTGACAATGTGACAGTGAGCCGGCATGCATAATACTTAGAAACTGTCAAAATATCCTCCAGAAAAAAAGGAGCCTGCATGTCAATGCTGTGTGGAGTATCTGCTTTGATTATACCATCACTACTGTCTGCTTAATTCTTAGATAGCTATGTTTAGAAGAGAATATAAGACATTTATATTAGCTAAGAAAGAGAGCAGTGGAGGAGTAGCATGTGCTGGCTTTACTCACTGTGCAGAGTGATTTGGATGAGGAGCACTGCTAGCGCCCCCACCAGGGAGAAGCTAATGAACGAAATGCGGCGAGGAAGACTACGTGCTGCCAGCCAGCTGGCAGCATATGCTGGGAGTTCAACAACTGTCACCAGAAAGTAGTTCAGATAGGGGTTGCCATAGAGACCAGACATGTTGAATGACAATCCAAAGTAGCTGACATTCATAGAAAACCTGCAAAAGCAAGAGAAAAAAAATGTGTTACTGCTAGCAAGGAAAAAAGAGGGAAAGGTTCCTGAATCCCAAGTGCTTTAACTCACCAGATGAGCCACAACATGATTGAGATACATCGAATGTTTGTGGTCCTGAGCAGGTCCAGGAAGGTAAGGGACTCAGATTCAGACTTCTGGCAAGCTGCTTTTTCAGTCTGTGGAGAGACAGAACCTTCATTGGTCACTGTTCTTTACTGTGTGGGACAGGGCAGAGATGAGAGGTCCTTACGTTGGTAGAGAGGAAGATCACATGTGGAGCTTCCACTCGGTTCTCCAGAGCTGCCAACCTTAACACACGTTCCGCATCCTGCGAACGGCCATGAGACACCAACCAACGAGGAGACTCTGGAATCAGCCTGGTGGACAGACAGACAAACATAAAAGTATAGTACCAGTCAAAAGTTTGGACACCTCGTCCCATTTATTTCCACACTTTTGACTGGCAGTGTAGATCCTTTATAATTTATTAGATGGATGGGTTTGGGGAAAAATTCAGCAATGACTATATAGTAGATCATCCAGCTGGATCCATCGGTTAATCCATCTGTGTGTTATACAGATTCATCCTCATTCATTTATGGTGGAAATTATCTGAGAAACACAGTGAATATTTGTGAAAAATGTACAAGGTGCTTTGGCTTGTACTTTGGTGTACTTGGGTTTAAGTTTTGAGTATGTGCAGGAGGCACAATAAAGTGAAAACAGGATATAAAGTTGCGTTCCTTGGGTGAGGTGTTACAAAGTGGGCAAGGTGCTATGCTCCTGTGTGGATGGGAAACACCAGTGTTAAAGCTTATCAGACACACAGAAAAAAAATGTAGCAGTCTATGTTGTAGCGATTAGGAGGTAAACAACTAAAATATGGTGTCCATGGTACAACATAATCTGTCTGGAATGTGCATGTTTTTAATGAAGTTGCATTGCAATGTGGCAAAATATTGCAACAGGTTCAACTTTTGTGCAGAATGACCCTGCATGTTTTTGTCAGAGCCCCTTGTGTTAGCATCCTACACGAGTTCTCCATTTCAAATGAAATAAAGGTTTTAAAGGAGTCCATGAATGTACAAAATGGAGAGACATCACAGTTGGACAAATTCATCAGTAAGTGGACCCTGACATATTTCATCTTTTCCTGAAAGTCTAGTTATGAAAATGTCACCTGCAAATGAACTAATCCTTAATAATATAGCTGGAATAGTTCATAAGGTATGCAGATATATCCCACTAGTGTAATCGGGTCATCTTACCACCACAGGGGTAAACAGGCCAGGCCAGGCACGGCCATGATCAGTGACAGGTGTCTCCAGCTCCTAACCAGGTAGGCAGTGCCAGGCAGTAGCATCATACCAAAGACATAGACAAATGGCAAACCCAGGTTGGAGAAGAGGACTCTAGTGGAACCAATCAAGATCTCTGAACCTGTGAAGAAAATAGTATAAGAGTAAAGTATAAAATAATAATGCCTTGGTAAGTAGAAATACATCAACCATGTTCGTGAAAGCTTGACAAGCGAACAATAATTTTTTCTTCATTCTTGAAAAGTTCTCGATTGGCTTGAAGGCACTGGATTTGTATGTCTATGAGGTCCAAAATAAAGGAGATGGAATTTCTGAACAATAATAGTAAGCACGCAACAGGTGGAAAGGAGATTAAAAGTCAGAGGTGACACACATACCCAAAACAAATACAACTATGTAGCTGGCGATTTGTCCCAGGCCCAGCATGAAGAAGAGCACAATAAAGACGGGCCAGGATGGAGCAAAGGCCACTGCGCTGCTGAAGATGCTAATCATGAAGGCGGCACCAAAGACAACAGGTTTCCTGCCAAACCTGAAGTAAAAAACAAGATAGAATGTCAGAAACATGGTCTTCTGTACAGAAATTTATGTCAAAGAAAAGAGAAGACATTGTTGGTAGTTAGCATGGTGGCCATCCAAGTCAATGGTAGTCCATGAAAGTTGAATTGATTTGGAAAGTGCATGGTAGATATATGGTGTAGGTATCTAGAATTTAGGATTAACATTAAAACCTTTCAGCAAACACGACATCACAACTTTTCCAACAGTTTCATTTTCCATGTGGTGTAACAGAATCTCATCTCTTTTGTCAGTGCTCTGTTAGTTCCAACTAGTAAGATATGTTATGGCAATATGTTCTATATCTGCTGATTCTTTAGTAGCTGAGACAAGCATGGGAGACAGTTTGAACTGTAATAGACTGTAATGTACCGGTCAGAGATCGGTCCAGAGATGAAGCATCCGCACAATCCACCCAGGAAGTAGGCAAGAGAGGTCAGAGGCTGTTTCCACTGGTCACTGCACACCAGATTAAACTAGAAGACAAGGGACACAAGGAACTGTAGCAGATATCAAAGCATAAACTGGATAAAACAGCTAAAAATGCAATATGGAATAATATAACAAACATAAAACATATGCATACTGTTCAAACACGCTTTGCTTTTAAAACAGCAGCAGTTATTACAGTTTCTTTCAGTCTTTTCATGTATTCACAGAGTCATTCATGATGTTTAACAGCTGGACAAAAGATCTCTGCTACTTCACTGTAAAGTCTATTCTCAGTGTTTGTGCACTGGAGGCTTCAAGTTTCCACATTGCACATGTGTAAATTGCAAAATGGACCACGATTGGCTCCAAACTAGTTATGATGTCATAAAATCATGCTCGTAGGTACACGCCCCTATACTCAGATTTAAGGTGAACACAAAGAAACTTTCAACTTTCAGCAGATGTATGTGAAAACAGCCCTTTATGGGGCGAATAACTATATTTGGTAATTTCCATAAGCATCTAAAATAGCCTCTCCATGCCTCTCTGTGAAGTTGCAGAACCATGTGGAGTTTTCATATATACTTTTTTGGTAAATGTTTTACCCTAGACTAGCCATATATAGTAACTTCCTTGATTTGCAACATATAAATTAAAATGTTTGGATAAAAGTCAACAATAATTCTCTAGGGTTGAAATTGCACACACATCATTCTGCACACTGAAGCTGAAATGTCTTCCATTTTCTAGTAGCTCTCTTATCACCATCCATAATTTGTTAACATTTCTTCTTTTTCCATGTACTTTATGGAAAAAGTTAATCATCAGCACATAACACAATTGAAATACAATGAGGGACTTAAATATTGTGCTTTCATTTACATTTATGAGCGTAAATGGATTATCATTGGGTCATCTGTTATCATACAGTATTTGACAGTGCGGGACACACATCTTAATAATTTTCTGATTCTGAAATGAATTTAAAGTCCTTTTGAATGGAGAAGTTTGGCCTCTGAAGCTATGGCATTACATCACACAGACTGATGATATAACATAGGAGACACCAATCCAGTCATATCCAGTTTCTCATGGCTGCTTCCTAAAGTTGTTTGAGGCAAATCAATGATTGGTGGCCACTGTGAGAGGTCACAACGTCCAAGTGTTTTACAGACAAAAGCTGTTCTGACTAGTCTGGATTCTTATTTAGCATGCTGGAGTCTAAACAGTAACACAAAGTGGGTGGTGAAAGGGAGGTTCCTAATATTGAATTCAGTAAAAACACAATATATAAATAGTCCATAACAAGAGCAACAGCAGTGGTTCAGTACCTCGGTGACTGCAGTAGATTGATAGTGCTCAGCACTGTAGGTCCATCCATCTTTACAGCCCTCCTGCTTTAGGCTGGAGAGGAGGAAATCTGAACTTGGTTCAGTCAGGTTCAGGATATATTCCAGGTTGGGTGTGTAACCCAGTGCAGAAAGGTTCTGGACCAGGTCCAGCTCGTACCGGTTACAGCTGCTCTTCTCCTGCTGCTCGCCCACATGCTTGACACAAAACATACTCATCATTATATCACCTGCCCTGCAGAGACAGCCTAGGGAGGTAGGCCGCATGAGTTCAAACTAGTCCAGTACTAACCAGCACACGGATCACATGCTGGATACATTACGAGGCTATACAGTAAATTATTTGCTGACCACATTTACAAGTATTTGAAAACCTTAGGACTCAGCATTCAAATGGATTTAAAGAGATTTTATCACAGATTTCTTTTTATCACAGTTGACCTGTATAACACGTGAGACTGATTAAAAAAAGCCCTTTCTTTCAACAAGGCTAGTTTGTACATTAAAATAACCAAAAAGTAATGAATAAAGCAAAATGACTTCACCTTAATCCCAATATTACTGTAATGTCAATGCTGTGTACACCACAAACAAAATTTCATTAATGTCCCTCATATTGGAGTGTGGATGAGAGTTCAGTTGGTGGTGATCACAAAGCTTGAGCAGAGTATAACATGAGATAAAAAAAACAACCTAAAACTATCTACATGACCAGAGTCCACTGGGAGTGTGACTGGGATTTTTTTTGCTTCAGATTCCAGTGATAGATGGGTCAGGGTTGCATTCATGCTTTGTAACTCTCCTTAATTAAAACCTATCAACCTACCAAGTTTTGCATCAGCGTCTGAAGATGCATACAGTATAGTTTTCACCGATTATTCATCACATATTTGAATGATATTTTACACGTGCAGCAGGTCTGTATAGACGTGAACTCGACTGTGAAGAAAGCAGCATCATATTTTTATTATACATGCGTGCAATATTCTATGTTCCCAATTTTTCTTAGATCTGGTTTGGTCACCACCAAATGCTCCACTTTCTGGTAGTGTACAGTGTATTTTCTATTACATTCTATTAAGTTCCAGAGACGAGGGGACCTACAGAGTGTTGGGTAATCGCTTTCTGTGGATGTATGACTACAGGTGACCCCTTTCATATATAAGCAGTCATGTGAACGGTTGCTATTACACACATATTGATTATTGCCACTTCAAGTGTGGATCAAGTACATGAAAGGAAGACAATAGTACATTAAATTAGGGTGAGAAACGGGTTAATAAATGGAAAAGATAATAAATGCTGAATTGTCATATGTAATAATCATTTGTATCAGTTCACACTTTGCAAATCCAAGTCAGTTTCATTCACTTCAATCAATCACTATCAAAATCATTCAGTTTGAACAGACCCTGATTCCAGTTCTTGTACCTGTACTGGAATGCTGGCTTGGATCCAAGCCTGGCTCAGGTTGCTGTGGGTAGGGATGTGGCAGTGGTGGGTGGGACTAGCCAACAGGAAGATGACGGACAGGAGGTTGTATCCACATGGAATGGAGGTGAGACAGAGCAGGAAGAAGATCCTCCTCTGGAACGGGCCCCAGGTCCCCAGGAATGACACTGTCTGCTCATAGTCCTGCATTGTACTCTATTCTATTCTATACAGTATTACGATGATGATAATGATTACTGTCGCTACTGAGGGAACTATGACAATTAGGCTATGACTACTCTGCTATGATTATTACACTATAATATTACTTCTTATAATATTACAAACATATGTTCTCTCCTTATAACAATTCTCCCAACACTGTAAATTCTACTTACTATAATAAGTACAAATACTACATATCACTTATACTAAAACTATGAATGCTCCTGTCACAGCAGTGTCAGTGCCTCTCTGCAGGATCTCTTTGTGGCCTCACACCTCCTTTATCCTGGCAAGAAAAAAGGACTCCACCTCTCTTGCTCCCCCTCTCATCCTCCTTCTCCTGTGATTCTCCTCCTCTTCCTCTCAAAAGTTCTTATTGAAACTACTTGTCGTAACTCCTCATGTAGAAAAAACAAACAAACAACTCACCTCGTATCACAGAAAGAGAAGGCTGAGGGAGAAGAAACATTGTGTTCACTTTGAAAGGAAAAAGTCATTATTACTGTAACTGTGTGTCCTGATGGGTGTATAGAGAATAAGCAGAAGCTCTAAAGTCATACAGTCAGATTCAAAACTGGACTGGTTCTGAAAACTATGTGAAATAAAATCCAACCATGAAAAACTCTATCTGATCACTGATTAACAGGAACAGTCTTCTTAGACTTAGACAGACTTCTTACATAATGTACATGGATTTAACCTTTATCTTTCTTTCCCTGTGAGTTTATTTTTATTATTATTTCTCCTTACTGTCTAAAAATATAACATTACGAAGTTTACTGAATAATAATACATTACAAAAAAAGTGCATTTAGGTCAACATTGCACACTTTAAATATCAGAAGCATATCACAGGTGCTTATATTATGTGAATTTGTCCAGAAACGTGAACATTTCACATCCATGATTTGCATTTCGCAGACAGCGCCTGTGTTTGCTAACACTATATATGCTGTAGCTTTCTAGCTTCAATTGTTATCTGTAGACTATATTGATTTCTGTATTCTCTTCCTTCCTCTCTGCTCTTTTCCTTGTTGTGTTGTAATGCTTCATTTCCTTCCAGGACATCAACAAAGCCTTGACTTAAGATAAGCTTGATTTGATCTGTAAATGGAGACTCACGGTACACTGTAAAAAAAAAAAAAAAAAAATGCAACTTTATATCAGAGGACAGCAGTGGGGTTGCCAGCCAGTTACTGTCATTTTTACAACAACCGTAGTTATTCACTGTAATTTGAGAATATATGGAAATGCTGCATTTATTAATACAATAACTTAGCAGATGCAAGTTTTCCAGTATAATGTAATTTCTGAAAGTAAATTACCCAGTTGTGTACATTTTCTGTATTTGAAGGACATTGACAAATAATTTGCAATATCTTGACACCTTGAAAAATGGTAAAAGTTTATTTAAAATATAACTTAAAGTCACAATACTATACTGTACATTCTCATATAAAAGTCCATATTCAATTAATGTTCTCAAATAAGTCAGATAAAAAAACACAAAAACACTGAGTGGGTTGAATTACTTAACCAAACAGCTAATATGATTTTGAGAAATGATGACATAACACTAAAATAACCTCAAATAAAGGCCTGGTGTCCTGCCCCAAAGGTAGAGAAAGAAATTACCCCCCCCCCCCCCCCAAAAAAAAAGACAAAGTTAATTTTATACATGATTTTTTTATACATGGTCATAAAACAACACAAAAAAGCTGATATGGAGATAACTTCAGGTCCACATCCTGATCCATCAGAAGCTCCAAGGAGAGGCATGTACATGTGTATAAGGCCTGTCTGGAACCTTTGAATGAACTCTGGTTGCCCTCACATACACAACTACCTTCAATGCTCACCATCCACACCCACTAGTCATTTCTTTTATCCTCATATGACACAACTCTTACTTTGAGATCCTCATGCAGGAGTCTCGTTTGAAGAATAAGAGGGACAGAGCGTTTGAAATAAGAGTCTCTGTAGCTCCCTGCCAGAGGAAATAAGTCAGGCTGAGTCAGTGGCTTCTTTTAAATCTAAGCTCAAAACATACTTTTATATCACCGTCTACCCTGATCTCACCTGGTTCTAGTTTTAATACTGTTTCATGGGTTTTACTATCTCATCTTATGTTTTCTTTTATTCTGATATTGCTATGCTTTTTTCTGTTTCATAAGTTCACAGTTGAACTCCTTCAACCTCCCCAGCCTCCTCCTGTATTCATGTTCAGTTTGTGGTGAATGTTTCTTTTTTAATGTGTTCATATTGTGTATCTCCGCTCAAGGACAGTTTCGGTGAAGCTGCTGGGATTTGTTCCACAGCATCACATGTGTAGACTCACATGGACAAACTAAAATCTTGACAGAGTGATCTGATGCTTAACCCTACAGGCTATTTCCCCACAAAGGTCAGTCATGGGGCATCCTGGTGGCTTAGTGGTTAGATAAGATAAACTTTACCCCTTAATACTAAAAAAAAATCTGACTGACATACTATAGTTTGTATCTTCGGAAACTTTTAAGAATAAAGACTGTGATTATTGATTAGCTAGGAAAACAGTTTATTTATCAGTAATTGTTTGTTCATGTGATATATGATTTATTTGTCAAGTTTTTACCTAAATACATCACATGATACACAATACTAATACTAATACTAATACTAATACTAATACTAATAATAACTCCAAAGGTCTAAATCTTGTAATTAAATCTACATGAATCTATTTTATTTATTATTTTTTTATTTGGGGTTTTATTTGGGGTTTGTAACAGATTTATATTTGGATGAATTCATGGAGTAATTAAGGACCTTTGTAATGCATTTTGCACAGGTTTGAAGTGTCAATAAAAGGTTGTTAATTTAAATACTCAGATTAAATGTAACCAATTAGAAGTCAGTTAAATGATCCATGACTGATTAAAAGGGCAGTTAATGGGATGCAGCATCTAGGACAGATTTAGTAAGGAGGGATTAAGTTTAACAATGTTTTTATTTATTTATTCTTTGGACAAAATATCAATACAGAATCCCAAAAGAACCAAATGTTTATATTTTTTATCTTGTGTACACAAGATGAACAAAAATCATTTTCACCATGGGTTCAAAGCCTCGGTGGATCCCAGATACTGTCAATTCTTTCCCTTTATTAGCGGAAATGGAAAAAGCTATCAAGTTGTAAAGTAAAGGGTTGTAAAAGAAAGCTCTCGTCACCTAAGTCTTGCAACTTGGATTGTAGACATGATTTGTTGGGTTTGCTCAAAGCAATAATTACACAAGTCTCTGTTAATATTTGTGAAGACCTCTAATCTAAGGCCTGCTGTGATAGGACTGAAGGTAGGACATGACGTGTGTTTGATGTTTGGCTATTAAAGCTTCAAGTAACCAACGTTCTCTTCTCCTCTAGTTCGGTGTGTTATGTAGAGTCCTTAAAATACACATGTTTGACATTAAAACTACAGGTTATTAGTGACATTTGGTCTCAAATTGTCCTCATAACTCAACATGTTCCATATTCCCCTTGCTATTGTGTTTCTGAGAAGGCTGCATGTGTTTGTAGGCGTTGTCAAGATTTACTGGTTCATGAGAGGCGCCAGCTAAGACACTGTGAACTGAAGATGCCTCATCACATTTTAACTGACCTTATCATATATTGTCACAGTGGCAGTATTGAGCGTGCAGTAAATGATCAAACCAGTTTAAAGTTTCCAGTTAAGTCCAGTTCTCACCTTGTTTCTTGTCCCTCTGATGACCTCAGCAGAACCAGTTTGATCAGGTCAGACTGACTCAATGTTTTTCTTTCTCTTCAGATAATCTTGAAGCTGCACTCAGATTTTTCGTGGTCACAACTACTTAAAAAAACTCACTTTGAGTTTCCTGGAATGTGATTGAGACAGTCCAGACTTATAACAAGGCTCTGTGGCAAGCATAAAGGTCACTCATCACTTCTTGTTAGCGACACAGTCTGCAAATTCTGAATTACAAGAAGAGGGAGGAGAAGTACACCAACACCATCTGTGTTACCCATCCAAGGCTGTGAGTGAAACATATTTTCAGTCACAGCCTTGTGGTTACTATGAAAAAGTTACTATGTTGATTATAAATATATGAGGGAGTTTCTGCAGAGTAGAAGGTCAGAAGTTCTGTAGCTGGGTGGATGTTTGGCAACTGTTTCCATTTCTTCCCATTTCTTCCCATCAACCTGCCTCACTGTCCATATAGTGTCAGCTTCATTTAATGTTATTCATGAGTCAACATGTGCCTCCATCTGCCACCGTTTGTTTGTTTTTTTAAGGTATATTTGTTAGGGCTTTTCGCCTTTAATGTACAGTAGAGAGAGACGGGAAACTGGAGAATGACATGCAGGATAGGACTGCTCTGTGCTGGATTCGAACCAGGGGCGCCTGCAGCGAATACTATAGCCTCGACACATGGGGCGGGTGCTCTACCCACTGAGAAGAAAAGGTGCACCAACAAAATAATAAAAAAATGAAATGAAAAAAAGTAACACGACGCATTTGACAAAAACAAGAAGGGTCTGAAAGATGTGGACAAAATAATAAGAACACCATGAAAAAAACATAATAAATAAATAAACAAATAACTCCATCACCATAATAAATTACATATATCTATATAGCTACAGTCTGTGTGTGTGTGTGTGTGTGTGTGTGTGTGTGTGTGTGTGTGGTGTGTGTGTGTGTGTGGGAGCTGGGGGCAAAATGGTGAGGATAACTCTGGCTGGTACTCCAGAGGTACAACAACAACCTTTTTTTTCCTTTTTTTTAAATAGTGTGCCTACATGTTAATGGTAACAAGAAAAGGACGGTTATGTAAGAGCCATTAAATGATTAAGCTTTTCTGCATTTTTTCTTATTGTCAACAAATCTCATGTTCAGAGACAAACCAACAATGAACACATCCTACTTATATAAGTATTGTCCATGATCTATCTTATTCCTCTGTGCAGTAAAGTTCTGTTGTTGTCCAAAAACTTTTAGAAACACTTCAATGAGCCACACTGCTTCACTGTGTGACATGTTACTTCATCCCTACAGACAGTGATGGCAGAAACACCTCCAAAGACTAACAGCAGTGATTGTAATTCTCAGCAGAGCAGTTCTTTGGGAACACAGTTCAGTTTAGAGCTTTGTTAGCTTGTTGTGCTACGTAACACAACCTCTTGACTTTGTGCTACATTATAAACACTAATGAAAATTAAAAAACTATAATAACCTTGATGCACAGTGGTGTCTAGCTCAGAGAGCTGCAGTAAAACATGTAGCAATGTCAATTTTGGGATTAAGAATGACTGTGTCTTGTGTCATCCACCACTCGCCTGCCCAGAGCAGGTCAAAGGCCTTATGTTCTGTAATATTATGTCATTTTATCTGGTGAAGCCATACACTTTTCCATTATACAGTTCTAACACTACTTGGCTCGACTCGACTTGATCCCGCTCACGTTGAGGAGGTACTATGAAGTAATGGAAAACGACATGCCTGGTACCAAAAACAAGTAGAGTCGAGACAAGTAGTGCTTAGACCTGTGTAATGGAAAAGCCCCATTATAAACCTTGCTGAAATCTCACAAACTGCTATTTCTGTTTTTTTGGATCTATTCCCAATTCCTGACTTCATGAAAGACAACAATGGCTGATGCAACCTTTGGGAGAGAAGACGGAAGAAAAGGTTAGTAGAGAGGTTAGTAGATCAACCTACAGACCCCGGATGTTGATAACATGCCACCACGGGCTCGGAGGGGAATAACACTAACGTATCATAACATAATATTGGTGAAATGAACTAGTTTCGCGGCAGATAATGCGCTATATAGAGGCTGTGCTATGGCGCTCCGTGTACTCGCATTATAAAGATATACGCAGCGCTCCACTGGAGCTAATTTCGTCCGAACGACTCCAAATGACACCAAAGTTGTCTGGGTGAGTAAATGATTGTATTTTATGCTAGAAATAAGGTCCAGGTTGTAAAAAACAGTAATTATCCTTTAAGTTGGAATAGGCTGCCCAATGAGAGGGGGCTATGGAGGAATTTTCCTGAACTCAACAGCCAATCAGGTTTTTCGCCTCCATCATGAGTGACAGATGCTAAGACTATGTTTCAGTGTTTCACGTATTATCCTATGATTAGGTCAAATCCATATATCACCATCAAATCCATGTATCACTATCTTAACCATATATATGTGTGCATCATGGTAAAATGTGAGAACAACAAGCGAGACGAAAGGTCAACAGTCGTACCAGTTGGGGATGTCGGAACAAGCCCTTTTAAAGAGTTGGTTTTACCATATCTATATCCCGAAAGGAGATCAGATGTTAGGTTTCCAGGACATCTGATGTCGGCTGACATGACCTGTGTGTCAGGTTGACCTGACCCACAGGTTGACCAGACACTAAAAGACTTCTGTTTTCAGTCTCTTACTTTAGGGTTAATGAAGTTAAGTAATCAAGTAATAATCTTTACACTTCTGTACAGTTTTTCTGGTGGTGGCATAAATCTGCTTGAATGAATAAAGATCAATGAGTGATTCTTACCAACATCTGTCATGCACAAAAGCATTTTCTTTACACTGTTAACTCTCTTTAAAGCCATCTGTAGGCAGCAGTTATCTGGAATGATGTTGCACATTGTCAAGACACAAATACAAATGCCAGATCCACTGGTTACGGGAGAGGAAAAATAGGGCCCTTGCCATCTGAGTAGCACAGGAGGTTACATGAATCTGTAAAGGTAAATGGTTAGTTTTATGTGACTTGTTGAGGTTAAACAAGGTTTCTGGAGATTCTTTAAAAACCATATGGGGGTCCTTAGTGTGGTGGTCTCATGTGAAACCCCTTAGAGGAAGTGGTATCGGTCCAGTCACAAAATAATTCTTGAACGAATAATTCTACCCCAACCGGTCGAGGCAGATGGTCGCCCACTCTGTGTCTGGTTCTGCCTGAGGTTTCTTCCTGTTAAAAGGGAGTTCGGTTTAGAATCTGCTCTATGTGTAAAGTGCCTTGAGATGACTTTGTTGTGATTTAGCGCTATACAAATAAAGATTGATAAATTGATAGATTGATTGTTATTTGCTTGCTGGGATGCGGATGAGCAAAATCAACAGTTGCCAGCAGTTTGCCAGAGAGTGAATTAAGGTCTTGACCTAGTGCAATAAAGTACATTGCGTTTGACCAGAGGACATTCTTCAGGGCCTTCTCCCTGTTGATCCCACCCTAAACACAACCTATCAATGAGCAGAGTGAAGGTCCACTCTAGGATTTTAGTGATGCATTTTGATTTTCTTGAATAGTTTACCAACTTATCCACTTATTCTGACCACAGCCAATGAACTACACATTTTAAAATCCCCTAAGAGACTCTTTTAAATTATGTAGACCTTTAGGGTCTCATTTGACTTATCAAAGTTACATAAAAGTCAAGATGTACCGTACCGTCCTCTTCCGCTTATCCGGGGTCGGGGTCGCGGGGGCAGCAGCCTAAGCAGGGAAGCCCAGACTTCCCTCTCCCCAGCCACTTTGTCCAGCTCTTCCCGGGGGATCCCGAGGCGTTCCCAGGCCACCCGAGAGACATAGTCTCTCCAGCGTGTCCGGGTCTTCCTCGGGGTCTCCTACCGGTGGGACGTGCCCTGAACACCTCACCAGGGAGGCGTCCGGGAGGCATCCTGATTAGATGCCTGAGCCATCTCATGTGGCTCCTCTCGATGCGGAGGAGCAGCGGGTCTCCGAGCTCCCTCCAGATAACTGAGCTTCTCACCCTATCTCTAAGGGAGAGCCTAGCCACCCTACGGAGGAAGCTCATTGCGGCCGCTTGTACCCGCAATCTTGTTCTTTCGGTCACTACCCAAAGCTCATGACCATAGGTGAGGGTAGGAACGAAGATCGACTGGTAAATCGAGAGCTACGCCTTTTGGCTCAGCACTCTCTTCACCATGACGGATCTGTGCAGGCTCTTTAATATCGCATGTGATCTCATAAACGTATAAATGACGTTAAATGCTTGAGAGCTGTATCAGAGTCCGATGTTTTATTTAAAAAGAATGCAGGACTGATGTAGGACAGTCAGCAATTTTTAATTAAAACAAATAAAACAAAGTTACAGAAATAAAAATGAGGAGAGAAACATACATTATCTCAACCTGACAATTTTGCTATTTGTGTCATTGTCAACATAAAAAAAAGCTCTTCAACACGTCTGAGAAAGATTGAAGGCTACTCACCTTTAACACACAGCTAACAGACTCATCCAGACTGTCCCAGAAAGCCACATATGCTATATTGAGCATGCTAACATGCTCACAGTGACAATGCTAACATGCTGTTTGTTTACCATGTTCATTGTTTTGGTTTTAGCATGTTAGCATGCTAACAGCTCATTAGCACTAAACACAAAGTGCAGCAGAGGCTGATGGGAATGTCATGTAGTTTTGTAGGTTTTTGGTCATACATTATAATTCATCCTCTGGGGAACATGAGTGTTGGTGCCAGTTTCAATGGCAAGTCAATAGACATACAGATACTTTAGTCTGGATGAAAATGGTGGAGCGACAGACCCCTCGAGCCACAGCAAGAGTGGCTAAATATGTTTGATCGAATTTATTTACTGAGTTAAACTGTGTGTGTTGTAATTAATCCAACTGTATCAGATGTGTTAAAACAACTGTGGCTGGTTCAGAGAGGAGCCCTGTGTGTGTGAAGCAGTTTGCCTGAAGTGCTCATTTAAACTGTCTCTAAAGAAAACCTTTATTAAATTACTCACTGTTTGCATGTCCTCTGGGTTTTATGGAAAATGAGATTTTATTTTGGAAGCAGAGTGATTAAATCAGGTGTTAGAGGTTCAGTCCAAGCACACACACACACACAGACACACACACATGCACATTTTCATTTTTCAACACAAACATGATGACAGTTTGAACAGAAATAACAAGTTGCTAACATGTCACTATAAACACTTTTAACACTGTTTCAACAGTGTATCTCTGTGTGCTTCATTCCAGTATTGCAACTCATTCCCAGTATCAACACTCGGACCAGTACTGAAACCTGACCCACAAATGAGACAGAATTTAGTATGGAGACTCTGTATTGCTGATAAAGAAGCGGAGCAGCTGATCTGTACATTATTGCATCGTGATGACATCATCAGACAGGAGGAGGTTCAGTTGAACAGCTCAGAGCTGCTGCTTTAGCTATTATTACACAGCCTCAGGAGGTTAAATCAGCATCATCAACATGGATTTGACACTTTGTCTTTTTTACATGTTACATGTTGATGAGACCGTGTAGATGCACCGTGAGACCAAATACTGCATAGATTCACACACACAAACACACACACACATAATGTCCTTAAACCGGTTTTGTTCATTTCATATTGGAAGACTGAGATGCTTCAAGTTATTCAGGAGGAGGCAGGAAGGCAGACAGGGAAACACTGACCATTTTAAACCATAGAAAATTACCGCTGGCATAAAAATCTTTTTCATTATTTAATGATAATTAAATCAGCCAACTGAGAGTTCTGATCTTGTCCACACAGCATTCCTTAATGTATGCCTTGTTTTCTGGCTAGAAAAAAGCCTTTTATTGAATATGAAATATGTTTCTGCTTTTTACGTCCCAAATGCACTGATAGCAATAACTGGCATGCCTCATAACACTTTCAGTGCTCATTTAGCCATATAAAACTATGCATGAGTCAGATGCTTTCAGTGCATTTGGGCCTTTGGTAAACATATCAGAGCAGTGGAAGTGACTGTCCTGTTGTCTCTTTGAATTATTGATGCTGCTGATAATCATTAAGACAAGCTTTAAGAAGGTGGAGAGCAACAGAATGGACAAAGGGTCTTGTCAGAGGAGCACACCTTTGCGTAAAGTTGTCTGTGGTGTTTTCTATGGTTTCTCCTGGTTCTGTGAAACCTTTTCACAACTGTCAAACAACCACCTGATTATTTTGATGATTTTAGATGGAAGTCACAAACCGCTGATATAAGCTAGCAATGATTGTAAGCATTTGAAGTCCTGCTAGTGGCCCCTAGTGGCTGTCATAATCATTACAGCTACAGTATGATACACATTCACCTCACAGAGCACTTATTTGGGAACACCAGTGCAATCTAATGTATTCCAATACAACACCATGCCACCCTCAAGCTTGTTAATGAGGTGGACACAATATTAGGAAAATTTTCAATATAATGCACTCTATTATCCCACCACCACCCACTATGACCTTAATAATAAACTTAAGGTAGGATTATCACCTTTCAGACAATGTCAACAAAAACTGAAAATGTATAAACTTCATATAATTATATTTATAGCAGAGCTGCAACTGATTGTACAGGTGTTCCTAATAAAGTGCACAGTAAGTGTATATGGAGAAGATTGTGAGAATCTTAATTGGGACCACCATAAGCATTGCAGTGAGACTCCCTCGTAGCCACAGGAACTTGTTTTCAGTAAAGGGTGAAGGCCAGTAAAAAAAAAAAAAAAAGTTCACATGTTTAGAATATTAGACTTGCCTGCACAGACCAATGAAAAAGTACCATATGACACTATGTCAACCAAACAATATGATTAATAATAATTTTATCATTATTACAATTATTATTGGTATAGTTTTGTCTTTCGTCAGCAAGAAAAGTACACTGGAATAGCAGAGATTCACTGCTCATGACAACAAGTGTTGCTGTTGGTTGAAAAATTGCATTTGAACATCAATATTTTGTTAATGCTGGAGAAGCTGTCATTGTTGCCAGATGTGCAATAATTACTGTACAATGTATGATCAATAATGCCAAAAGCCTCATAATGTACGATAATTTGATGATTTTGTGACAGTCTTAGTAGTTGCAATCAGTCTAGGTTATCTTAATTTTCGACATGATAAGGCTAGTAAAACATGGATCTTACATCTGTGTTTACGCATCTTCTCACGTGACGCCTTTACAGCCAATCATGATTGTTGGGATGAGTAACATGACTCCTGAGCACGCTGTTCTCTTGCATGAGTTTACATGAGAGACAGCTTATTGCTGCATCCATGTGGAAAAATAGTAAAGAAATAAACACAAAGGTCAATAGCACACTGCTTACAAAGAACATTGGAGAAGGACCAATAAGTAACCAGCTGATGGGATAAGCAGGAGCAGGTTATTGTTTAATTTCCATGGAGATGCTGAAAAGGCAATACCTTGTTTTGTTATAGTTTACAACTATAGCCTCTAGTTTATTGTACAGCTATGCTTGTGTTTTCAGTGTTCTGAAAGACTACCCCATATTCATACATCATATAACCAGGTCAGAAATGTTTTATTATTTTTTATATGATGTGGCTAGATTTGTAGTAGGTTGTCTTGATAAATACACGTTTTATGTAACCCTTGGTAACCCACTCGTCTCCCCACTATCACATGACTGAAATCACGACTTTGTTCATGTGACTACACCTGAGCCATCTCCATTTGCTGATGAACAATCTTAGATGCAATTGAAACCTCAGAATAAACCCAGTAAGTGGACCTTGGAATTAAAATCATGTTGCCTCTCTACAGGTGATGTAGCTCTTCTAAGAGCCTAAAGCTAAAAGGTCATATGGTCTTTGACATATGAAGGCTTCCTTAAAAGCTGGCCAGTAGATATTGAGATATCTGTTAGATGAAAATCTACCAAAGAATTTTAGATAATGCAGTTGTTTGACAGTGGTGAAAAAGCTTTTGGTGAATATTTACAATGTGCACAACAATAAATGATCAGAGCACAGAATGAGCAACCAGAGAACTGATTATATTTTGTCTTGCTCATGGAAAGTCAATAAGCTTATTCAGGAAAATGTTCCTTTGCTGTTGCAGGTCTCAGAAAGTTCCAGTGATGTGTTAGAGTCTTAAAATGTTCCTCGGGCACATTGTTATTCCAGTTATAGTAAAGGTTCTTCTCAGACGCTTTAAACTCCAAAAAGTTCTGGTCAGACTTGCTGAAAACAGAGAGGGTAATGTTCACACCAGGCAAGTTAGGAGGAAGGGCCTTTTTTTCACTGTAAAACCAGGAAGTAGCCCAGTCCAGAAACTTAATGAGTCTGAAACACACTGGCAGTGCAGACGTCAGGGACGACATCAGGTACAGGCAGATGTGTGGACATCAAACAAAAGCAGGAGGAGTTCATTTAGTCATACTTCAGTTCAAACCCTGGTTCCAAACATACAGCAAGCTGAGTCAGCAGGAGAACAAATAACAAACTGTCATGAAGCGACCTTTCTGTTTGTGGTTTAATCTGACTTTCATCTGGATTTTTATCTTTTCATAAACCCAAAACAGTGTGTTTGTAGTTTAGGCTCTCCTGGCTGTGGGGTAGTTGAAGTCATTAAAGGATAACTGCAGTCTATTCCGAATTGTGGTCATGTCCTCTGTAGGAGGATACTGGGGTGTATGTGTGTGTGTGTGTGGGGGGGGGGAGACTTCATTACAATGACCATACACACTGTAATTTATTTTTGAATCAATTCAAAACACACCATCCTGCTGGCAGAATTACTAACAATAGCTCCAAATGTGGATTAATCCACTGCTTAAAATAGTCCTCAACAAATGCACAATTCCCTCTGTTTGCTAAAAACTACGGTGGCCAGCTGTTTCAGGAAATGACTAAGCCTTGTAAAAAAACAACTATATTTGTGAGCCATTTAAAAAAAAAAAGATTTACATTTTTAGTAAAATGGACTTTAGTCTGAGTGACACAGACAGAGTAGAGAAGTCAGAAAGTATTGAAACATCTGATTACTACATTGTTGGTTTTGGTTGAGAGATTTGTTGACAATACTTAAAAGAAGACCAGCTCATCCTTTAATTTCTCCTCCACTTTGCAGTTTGTCTGCTTGAGATGCTGTATGTTAGGACAGAGTGAAACATGAGTGCAGGGACATCTGAGGGACTGTGAAAGGACAGCTGTGACATCACAGTCCAGCACTGATATGACATGAAGACAGCTGTGGTAATATTTATGACGTCTGCTGAGTTCTTTTATGTCAGGCTTGTGCTGGTTAGTTCCTCCAGTAGGAGGAAGAAGAACGTGTGTTCAGAGGAGATTTGTTCAGACAGAACCAACCCCCTCCAAAAATCTGAGGACTCGACCCAACTTGACCTGATCCGGGACTGTCTTGTCCACCTTAGTCTCTATCCTCAACTGCATAACTAAAATACTGACTCATGTGTGCCTTCACCATCTTCATTTGTGAGCAGGTTCAGGCACCACTTAGATCCTGAATCCTCATTCTGGTTCTTTGTCATCTCAATGACACCAAACTATGTTAAAACCTGAATTCAGCTTCATTTTCAACAGATTTAGACTGTAGTCATCTGACACTGGCGTCATTGACGAGGTACTCTGGGGTTCTTTTTGGTAAAAAGGTAAAAGAGAGAAAATGATTCTGTGAAGGTTTCACTTATTTTCCTTGAGTTGGGCGCCCTCCAGTGGCTGATTCTAGAGCACTGCAATGACAGCAGGAGACAACAAATAAGCTGCATTTCTTTTGGACATTAAAACATTTCCAGGACCTTATTGCTTTCTAGAAAATTTGGGGGCAGCTCTGTATTTTTTTAGGACTGGTGTGGTTCAGGTCTGTGATTTACTTAAAGCAACGCGTCCATGTCGTCACTGGTTGCTGTCTGGTTAGCTGTGAATCTTCAGACCCGAGTAGATTTCTGACCCAGACAGGAGGAGGAGGAGGAGGTTCTGTCCTCTCGTGTCTCCTTTCGATGCCTCTGTCAAGTCAAGCTGAAGTCGGCAGCTCCAACAAACAGGAAGACAGAGGTTAAAGGTTGCCGGGCTTGACTCCCCGCCACCGCTGCCATCAGTAGGGAGTGAAGAGAATCGATCCTTGGCTCGCTCTGATTGGTCCGGGAGCCGGACGTAGGAAGGAAGCGGTGAAGAGAGACGAAGTGGCGGGGGGAGGGCGAGGGTGGAGAGAGATGGCAGTGGAGAGGGACGAGGAGGTGTGAGTGAGGAGGGGTGAAGAAGCGAGAGAGGAGGGAGTGAGTGAGATGGAAGAGGGAGGGAGCGAGATGGAGGAGGTGAGAGAGGAGGATGGAGGAGGGAAGGGGGTAGGCAGGAAGGAGGGAGAGAGGGAGGGCTTCACCAACTCCTGAGGAGGAGAAGAGGAGGTAAGATGAGATGGAGAAGGGAGGAGAGGAAACAAGTGTTAGTGTTTCAGACATGTTTCGTACTTCACTACTGTAATGCACACAAAGTGAATTTGAATTTTTGAGTGAGGCAGATGAAACATACAGTGAGATTGCTGCGCTGCTGTTTGTTATATGGGCTGTATTTGGGCTTGCTGGGTTTTCCTGCCACTCTGTCCTTGTGCCTCCTGCTGGAGATGTGCTGCAACAGAAGACAACAGACACACACTGTCACACTGACAAGCTGAGGTCAGAGATGACTGTGACTCACCTGGTGTGTTTTCAAATTGAATAAGGCGAAGAAAGAGGTGAAGACAGAGCGACACTTCCTGCTACACTGTTTCACAAACTCTGAACTGATGAGAAACTCTCAGTTTTTGGTCACAAAACAGATAGTAACAGTTCAATCAACTCTACCTCAGTCAATTCTGAGTTGAGTACATGCATGGTGAATAATAAAAAGACCAACAAATACTCCAATTCACCACAGAAACACATAAATAAAGAGCAGAGCCTCTATGTCAATCCAGAAATGCAAGACATCTGTTGCTGCTGCAGATAAAATGGTTAAATGTTACTGTTAGAGATAATATCCAACAAGCTGTATGTCCCATGATTCTAATTAAAGACACAGGAGCTTAGAACCTGAGTCTGGTTTGCTTCTGTAGCAGAGTCCAATCAAAAGCAAACAACTTATGTGAAAAAGAGGTCACTGCAGTTTCACAAGCTGCAGCGTGAAAGCCTATTTTTGTGGAATGTTTGTTGGACGATATATTGTCTCAGAAATAATAATGATAAACGACATTATTGTCATTTGAAGATCATTTTATACCACTGATATAATGATAATATATAATAGTATAATAATACATGGGGGGGCTGGGGGTGGGATTACTTGCTTAGCCAAAGTGACATGAATAGCCTCTTAGCTGCTAATATGAAGTTTGGGAATACTGAGGTCAATATGTCGATAATTACATTATTGTATGAAAAGTCGATAATTATTGTGACAGGCCTAGTGGAACGTAATTTAAAATCATCCCATCAAACAGCATGTTATCAAAGGTCAGATCAGATTTGCTGATCATATTCCATATCTTCCCTTTTACTTGTTACTGGGTGTAAATATTTAGTAATACTCTATATATGATGTAATTTGTTTTAATTGAGTGATGTGTAAATGTCTCCCTGTGTGTTTCTACCTGTTTAAGTTGGATCTCAGAGTTGACGTGGACATCACAGATCTGGCAGTGGAACGTTTTGTTCTGCAGTCCGGAGCCCTTCAGTGTGGAGCTGCTGCTGCCGTTCTTCAGCTTGCCTCCGGGTCGAGGGTAGGCCTTGATTGGCCCGGCACCACTCCGAGCCTCTAGCATTGTCTTGTGCTTCGAACCTGCAAACAGAGAATAATGACTATACTGTATCTCACTCTCTCTCTCTCTCTCTGTGTGTGTGTGTGTGTGTGTGTGTGTGTGTGTGTGTGTGTTTTCAGATTGATATCATTCGTTCCAGGAAGCCACTGGTTTCTGCTCAGATCAACCTGCACAGACTTGAAATTTGTTGGAGATAGATAATTCAATGATAATCATCATCACATAGTAATGCTCTGATATCTGAAAAATGATGATCAGGAACCTTTTCAATGCATTTTTACAGTCTTCTGGGTTTTATTCATCAGTATAAAACGTTTCAGCTGCTGACAGTCAGTTTTTCAATGTCAGATCATCTCTTAAACACCACCAGAGTTTTCATATCAAAACTAATATAATATCAAATTTATCATATCATATTTAAAGAATAGCATCAGCCTGTTCATAGACCCTTTTTTCTAAACTGCTTTCTAACGCTGCTTGAAGGGATCCTGTGTGAGTGTCCACATATATAAGGGACACCAGGTGGTTTATTCAAATTTAAAGGGGTTAAAATGTGAATAACTATGAATAACGTATGAATAACTTGCACACATTCTTTTTTTGTGGACTCAGCATCAAATTTCTGTGTTTAATCCAGTTTGAGAGAATATATTAGAGGATTATGGCAAAAATGTCTAAGTGGTGTAACCATAAAAACTTTGTACCAAATCATTCAACTTGTTTAAAAACTAAACTAAATTCTCAATAAAACACCATATCAACTAGTTTGGCATGATCTTACATTATAACTTTTATATTAAATAAAGCTAATGGAATACTATTGTTCTAAATATTACATTTAATCTGTGGAAGATTGAATATTTATCATTCTTTTGTGGTTACACCATTTGACATTTTCAGGAGCATTCTTGGTAAAAAATGGTGCAAATGTCATTTCAAATGATATAAAACCAACAAAAATACTAAACATACATACATACGTACATTTCAACAAAACTGATGCTGCTTTTAAAACATTTTTTAACATATTTTTGAATTTCTCATCTTCCCAACCCTTATTTAGCACTGACTCATAAACTACATATAAATAACTGGTCATTATAGACACCTGTACATTCTAGTCACATGTGATGAATTGAACATGTCATTAAGAAATCACAGAAGCATATTAATAATTAATAATTAATAATTAATAAATCTTCTGGTTCAGGCTTTCCACCATCATGCTCCTCCTCACCTGCATTATGAGCCTCCAGCTGAGACAGAGAGTTGACAGCGACTTTACACAGAGAGCAGTACAGCAGCTTCTTCGCCTTCTCCTCCTCTGACTCAGCTGAGAGAGGTGCATCCTGGGAGGAAAGAGGAGGAGGAGCAGGGGAGGAGGAGGAGGAGGAAGAGGAGGGAACAGGTGCCGGAGGAGGTGGAGGGGCTTTGGAGGAAGAGCTGGAAGAGGAGGAGGAGGAGATGCCCGGGGCAGGGAGAGCGGAGGGGGGGCTAGAGGGCGGAGGCTCACTGCCCGCTCTACTAGAGGATGGGGAGGTGGAGGAGAGGGGGGAGGAAGAGGGGAGGAGGAAGGGTTTGAGGGGAGAAGAGGGGTTGGTGAGGCTGGATAAGAGTTCTGGAGGGAGAAGAAGAAAAGGAAGAAATGAGACAAACTCCATGATATAAAAAACAAAAAAGTAACATTATTCAGATCGGTGTTGCTGGCGAATGAAATCAACCTGTGTGCTGATTGGTGCTGCTGTTAGCTGAGATTGGAAGGGCGGGGCCAGTAAGGCTAGTGCTCCTCCCATTGGTCTCTCCAGTGATTGACATCTTGGCCTTGGCCTTGTTCTCCTGAGACTTGAGTTTCTTGGCATGACGACTTCCTCTGTAATGAGCCTCCGCCTGAGACTGAGCCAGACACAAACACAGAGACACAAGTTTTAACTTTCTGTTCGGCATGTTTCTGATGTCTGGATTGATTAGTGATACATTTTTATATTACTTACATTAAGAAGACATTCTCTTATTATGCAGAATGGATGGGAGGAGTGATTTGAGTATGGCATATGAGTATTGTTTTAAACCCTTAATACAATTTCCCATTGAGGGTTTATTTCATCAGTATCTCAGAAAAACTGAAACTGGTTCTTACCATCATGTTTTACATCAAAGTAATTGCTGTCAATGATATCCACCCTTGCTCTCTTCGTGTCATCTTACTAACTTTTAGCTACTCGATTGTATTTCTTCACTAGATTTACTTTATATCAACACTTTATTTGACTTCATTTTGGGTTTGGGTTAACGGTTAAGGGTTATGGTTAAGAAATTGATTTTTATACATTGACCTCTGAGCCAAATAAAAGGCATGGACACACAGCCTTTTGATTGTTTAAACCCTTTTATCTCCATTACATGGTCAAACAGTGTATGTTTCTTGGTCCAGTCTACTATTGATGGTAAACTGGATCATCTTTCCATCTGCAGCCTTTAGGCCTCAGGGGTCTACAGTCAGCACAGAAATTGAAGTTCTTTAGAGTGGTTTTGCACTTGACCGTCTAGAATATATTAAGTGCCACAAAATAATAAGTGCTCTAAAACAAAACCATTGCACACATAAAAAAAAAAATTAAGTAAAAGAAGAACATTTTCTAGTAGCATGCAATTTGAGATGTTATTACCTCCCATGGGAACTAATAGATGCACTCGACCGTGAGCGGTCTGCAACCTTTGTTATCAAAAGAGCCATTTTGCCCCTTCTCCCACCAAAGAAAAATAGTCTGGAGCCGCAAAACACAACACAGTTTATAAACTTTAAAACTTTTAATCTTTTTTAAATTTTCTCTCTTACAACAACAGAACAACAGGGTGATATCAGCTAAATTGGGCCACTTTTTGGTTAATGGCATGGGAAACTAACAAAAGAACAATGTATGACATTTATTTGTCAAGGTTTGTTTTCAATTTTTTTGTGTGGAATTTATGTAAGAAAATATAATTGTTTAGGCCCTACAGCTATTGTAAAAATGGGCCACTAAAATTGTAAAGGAAAACAGAGTAATTTCTAATAAAACAATCTAATAAACTTTAATTTAAAGTTTATTAGATTATTTTATTTTAAAACACATCTATGTACTATAACAATATAATATTAAAGTTAAATTACATCAAAACAACTATTTCATAAGAAATATTCCATGTTCTTGCAAGAGAGTGTGTGATCACTTTTTGGCTTCTCTGGACAGTCTTCCTATAATAACCTCATGCTCCCCTCTTCCTCTCCTTTACCCACTGATTGTATTTACAGATTCTTCCCTCATTTACACCCTTTCTTTTCCTTTCTGTTTCTTTCTTAACCTCTTCTATACTCCCCGTTTTTTTGTTTTGTTTGACATATTGTCTGTAATCACAAGTTTAATATTACTTTCCTTAAACATCTGT
This sequence comes from Scomber japonicus, assembly GCF_027409825.1. Lineage (NCBI taxonomy): Eukaryota > Metazoa > Chordata > Actinopteri > Scombriformes > Scombridae > Scomber > Scomber japonicus. Next base: position 29,891,233 of record NC_070588.1, read on the forward strand.
TACTTCTTTATTTACATGCCTCTTTCACTTTTTACCTTTTAAGTTTGTGTGGTTTATGTGCACAAATCATGCTGGCACACACAGTGAGTGAGTGTGTATGTGTGCACATGTCAAGAATGCACACACACACACACACACAAACACACTCATATGCACAGACAAACATAGTTGTGTACACACAAACACACCTAGAGGGGAAAATGGGAAACAGGCATATCATACATAATATAATAATATATTAATAATATTCTTAATGAGAGTAAAATAAAAACTATATAAATACAACATTTAGCAACAGCTTAGCAGCTTTAACAAAGTAAGCATAACATTTTTGAACGTTTGTGACAAGTCCATTTCAGTGCGCTTTCATCCTCTTCAGTTTTCTTTCTCAGCCGGCAAGCACCTGAACATACAAAAAAAATAAAAAATACATCAGCTGCGGGTCCGAATTTTTTTTTTTTCAGAAAAACAAAACAAAAACCTATTTAATGCTATTGTTCTTACCTGTTTAATGTGACTTCTGTTTCTGAAGCTCGCTGCAGATCTTCCGTATGTCAGGACTGTAATATGTGACTTTGATCTTCACACAGGACTGTAGGTTCTCATTTGTGAGGCGGGAGCGATATTTGGACTTTATGAAGTTCATGCTCGAGAAAACTTGCTCGCATAAGTATGTTGAGCCAAAGATGGACAGGACTCCAAAGGCATACTTTTTCATGTTCATATAAGTGTCGGGAATGGCACTCCATGTTTCAAAAACAAGCTTGTCGGATTTGGGGAGGTTTTCTATGTCACTCCATTTGTGTTCTTTAGCGAGAGTGGCCTTCTGACGGGCGACTTCTTCAAGATCCACTCTCAGGCTTTTGAACTTGGACACCCATAATAGACTGGGCTGTAATTTCAGAATCATGTGACCCTGTAGGCATTTTTGAGGAAAAGTGGGCAACCAGCATTTTTTGAAAGTTCAAGGTGTCCCAAACAAGAATCAACCGGTTGCCCTTCAAATAAGGCCCCTGGTTTTTTATATTTCCTCCTCTAAGTTAACCCCCTTCCATGGTAAATTGAATGTTAGACGCTGTTGCCTATCCTGGTTTAGACTCATAGTTAGGGCACTTCCCAGTGTTCAATAATATTGTGTTTGGTATCTATTTAAAGGGGACATTTGTAGCTTTCATTCAAATCCAATTATGAACCTTTCTGACATACATGGAGGTCACTAAAGCTCCTCAAACCACAAAGAACTTCTTTTTTTTCACAAATTCCGCCTAAGTTATTTTCTTTGTTTTAGCCCTGTGGTACCTAGAAACACCAGAGACACAAAAAACAGACACTGCAATACTGACTTGCCTATGGAGTTTCAGAAAATGTATAACATCACCATATTATTACAATCTGGGGGATTACTGGGAGTCTGGAACCTGACTACGGAGTTACTGCAGACAAGAGGCCAACACACATTCTGACAGCTTTCATTACTTTGTTGGTATCCATCTAAGGTAACTAACACTTATTTTTTATTTGATTAATGTGTTTATGTAAATCAATTAAATTATTTGAAATTAATGAATTCCATAGATTAAAGATAGCTAGCTAGATTACCCATAGATTTTAGCTATTTTCTATTTACTAGCTAGCTATTGTTAATTCTAGGAATTCATTGATTAAATGAATTAAAAGTTAAAAATTAAAAGAAATTAAAAGTTTTTACACTTCCATATTCCAGGTATTCCTCATAAAACATGTTTGTGTGAGGCCATTTGAATTTTAATTAGCTAACTACAACATAATGTTAGTAGTAATGTTTGTACTCTGTTAGCTAGCTTACTACTGCTAGCTCTGGTAGCTAGCTTACTAAGCTAGCTGGCTTTACTAAGCTAGTGTAATGTTAGCTGGCTTAGTAAGCTAGCTAACATTACACTAGCTTAGTAAACCAGCTGATATTACTGCATTTGTTGTGTAGAGACTCACTGTATTCATAATTCTTTGTAATAAAAGCTAACCTGATAGGTAACCTATTATATGATTATTGAATATTGATTGGTGTGTGTGTGTGTGTGTGCGTGCGTGGGTGGGTGTGGGTGTGCTTGTGGGTGTGTGTGTGCGTGGGTGTGGGTGTGCGTGTGCGTGCGTGTGTACACTCATGCATGTCTATTCCTTTGATGTTATTTCTTGTAAATAGTAGTATAATTTCTGTTTCAGCCTGATCATGGAAGCTGCTGGCAGTCTTAAGAAAACTGGCCACTCCCTAGCTCTAGAAGAATGTCTCATCTGTCAGGAGACAAAAAATGAAAAGTTATCAAAAGGAGGACAGCAGGGGTTTGACACAATGAAAGGTGCTGCACAGACACGAGACAAACTTTGTGATAGAGACAACCGGCCAGTAATTGATCGTATAAAAGAAATAGCTATAACAGATGTGGAAAAACTGTGGTGGCACAAATCCTGTTACTCGTTGTTCACCAGCAAACTTAAAATTGAAAAAATAAAACGAAAAATTCAGATACCCAGACCTAACTGTGCTAGCACAGCAACCCCAATGCTGAGAAGTTCAACCCCAAATCAAAGGAGAATACAAAAAAAGAGTAGTTCCAAACATCAGACGAGAATGGTACAGCTGCACAAGCGACTGCCAAAGACATGGCATTCTTTTTCAAGTGTCAAGATGAAGGAGATGTGAAGGAAGGTTGGACAATTTTCAATCAAAATCTCATTGAAATCTCACCTGAAATAACAAGCATTGGTTACATGCCTATCATCCAGGCACCTGCTCACGACCTAGATACACTGAATACGGTTGTGCTTAGATGCAAACACGTAGCCAGAGAACTAGGGCAACATCACGTAGTCATCACAGTAGATGAGGCATTGTACTGTAAATTGATGGAGCTGAAGTGGGCAAATGCCGACTACATGGATTGCCTCATCGTCAGATTAGGTGGCCTTCATACTGCAATGAAATTCATGGCAGTCATTGGCAAGCACATCCAATCATCTGGACTGTTAGAAGCATGGGTTCAGGGCAACCTACTTGGCCCAAACACTGCTGAACAAGTCATGACGGGGAAGTCCTACAACAAGGGAATCAGAGCCCACAAAATCACTCTCCAATCCATGTGGAGGATGCTTATTCCTGAGCTGCTTAGCTTCCTGGGAGACAGGAATCCAGACCTCAAAGAGCAATTGGAGAAGACCAAGACCGGCCCTGCAGAAGATCTTGTGACGTTGCTTGCTTCCAAAGAGTTTGAAGCTGCCACAGAAGCCTACTTTTCAGCCAATGACGATCCAAACTTCAAATTTTGGTGGGGCTACATGCAGATGGTCCACATACTTTTGTTGTTTATTCGCGCTCAGAGAGATGGGATCTGGGACCTACACCTTTATGCATTCCAGCGAATGTTACCTTACTTCATGTGGTACAATCATACCAACTATGCTCGCTGGGGGACCATTTACCTGAATGAGATGCACCAACTTCCACAGCAAGTCAAGAGGGAGTTTGATGCAGGAAACTTTGTGGTCAAACGTTCATCACAATGTTTCAACCAAGTGGACCCAGATCAAAGTCAGGAGTGGCTAGGCTGTGTTGGCAAAAAGGGAGGAGGCATTATTGGCATCACAAAGACATCTTCAGCTCTCAGTCGGTGGGCTCTGTCTTTCAACCTCCGAAGTGATCTTGCCCATGACACCAAGGTGGCCTTGGGTCTGGGAACTGGTGACGACTGCATCCACAATGAAACCACAAAAGGCAGAATGAAACGGGACTCAAAAGATGAAGATTCTTTGCTCACTGTCTTAAAGAGATTTGGTCTCTTTTCCACTAACCTGCCCCAGACGCTGCAAAACATTGCAAACAATGACTTGGCTACACAGGATATTGAAGATGACCTGTTGAACGCTCCACAGAAAGGGCAAGATCAGTTGGATGCTTTTGTCAGGGAGAGGCTGATGCCATATAAAGAGAGAAGTGTGAGCTTCAGGGACAAACTGACACAGAACAAGTATTTGACTTTTTCCTCACTCTTTGAAGTGAAACAGTCAGATACCAAAACTGGAAAGGCAAAAACTGTCAAGGCAGACAGGAACATCCCACAGCGTCTCATCACAGCCTACGAAGCCGGACGTACAGTCAACCTGGACAACATAATGATGCACGAACTGTTTGTGGTACCTCTATCTTTGGCAGAGGTTAATAGGCAGCTACGTTCAGTTTCAAAGGCAATATTTGCTAAGATCTTGACAGCTGACATACCATGTCCCAGTGACCTCAAAGCCACAGATCTACAGTGTGAACCAATGCTAGTCATTGACGGACAAGCTCTAATCATTTCCATTGGAAAACCACAAGAAGCCAAGACCTTTGGAGACCTGGCAGACACCTTTGTTAAATCTGTTCTTCAAAGTGGCTCACAATTCCAGCGAATTGATGTCCTGTTCGATCGCTACCATGAGCACTCAATCAAAGGCGGAACAAGGAAACGGCGTGGGAAAGGCTCAGTGGCAATCAGACGACCAATTACAAACAGAGATTTACCACTTCCTGCAAAGTGGGAGAACTTCATTGCTCACCAAGACAACAAGGCAGACATGGCTCGCTTTCTCTCCCAACAGCTGATTCTGAGGGCACCAGCAAACAAAACCATAGTTGCTGCAGGTGGTTTCAGCGATGAAGAGAGGGTCGAAGCTACTGACCCAAACTTTGACACAGACAGCTTGGAAGCTAAACATGAAGAAGCAGATACAAGAATTGTTCTTCACTGCATTAGAAGCAGAGCAGAAACCATTGTTGTGTCTGCAAGAGACACCGATGTCTTGATTCTGCTGATTGCCTACTTCCACAGAATGCCATGCCAACAAATCTGGATGAAAGCAGGGACAGCAAAGGACAGAAAGTACATCCCCATTCATGCAGTTGTGGAAAAGCTGCAGATGGAAGAAGAGGTCCTTGAGCTGCTTCCAGGTTTCCATGCACTGACTGGGAGTGACTCGACATCATACATTTCAGGACACACAAAGAAGACCTGCTGGAATGTGTTTAGACAGCACAGCTATCTACTCAAGGGGCTTGGTGAAGGTCCTGAACTCGGTGACTCCACCATCATGGATGCAGAAATATTTTTCTGCAAATTATATGGTGCAAACAACACAAACAACATCAATGAAGTCCGTTTGGACATGTTTGTCAAAGGCATGACCATAGAGAGACACCACCCACCAGAGATGCTCTGAAATTTCACATCCAGCGTGTTCACTTCCAGACTAGTCTGGCGGCAGGCCCACTTGCAGTACCCGGTGCTGCCACCCCCTGAAAATATGGGATGGAAGATGGAGAACAACGTGCTTGTTCCTGAACTCATGTCGTTGCCTGCAGTTCCAGACGCCTGTGAGGAGCTAGTGACCTGTGGCTGCACAACTGGATGCAGGACAGCCCGATGCGGCTGTAAGCCAAACCCATGCACTGCATCTTGTCAGTGCCGAAAGTCAAGTCACGTTTGCATGAATATGTAATGCACTGAAGGGAAAAAAATGTGATCACAAAGAAACTGTAATGCTGTTTTGATTCAATCATTACTGTTCATATTTGTAATTAGTTGCCATGGATGAAAAATGTCTACCTGGCCTTTGATTATTATTGCATTTGTATTAGTAATAATATCATTACATCTAAACAATTGGTGTGGGATTTTTTTGTTTACGTAATGCTGGTCCAAAGAATGAATGGAGGTGAATGGGCCTGAGCCGGTTACTGCTATTTAAGGCTCACAATAACCTCTCACAAAGAAATACTATGGGTATATCATACATTTCCTGAATCCTCAAAGATAAAAGAAACTATATAGTTTAGGCGAAAATTGTGGGAAAATGTGTGTAATTTATGGTTTAAAGAGGTCATGTGACCTCTGTGTTTGTCAGAAAGATACAATCATGGGCTTAAATGAAAGGCTAGAAGGTCCCCTTTACAATGACACCAAACAATCATATATATAATATTAACAAATAGGAAATTGATAGCCATTTCTAACTTTGGGTGATTAATCAATAATTATTGATTATTAATCAATAATTATGCTAATTAATCAATAATTATGACTAAACAGTAACTTTTACAGCTGGGCAACCAGCAGAAATGGATTCAGCACTAAAAAATCATATAGAAACAATGCATAAAGTGCTTTTCCTCAAAAATGCCTACCGTGTTGTTTTCTAAGGGGCTTTTTCAATTTTTGGTCCTGACTATAAATCTTTATCCGCTATGTCAGCCAGTTCAATTTCAAGATCGGGCTGACTTACTCCAGTGAATGCGGACATGTTCAGTAGGGATGGGTCGATGTCCAGGGGTGTGACAGGGAAAGAGAGCGTGTTTTTTTCCTTTCTGAACTCGCTGAATCTTTCTCCAAATGCAGCTTGCATTGAAATAATTGCACGATGTAAATAATCATAATTTATGTGATTATTTTCTTCTTTGAACTCTCTCAGGGTGGGGAAGTGAGTGTACCTCTCTCTACATCTCTGGCAAACACTGTCATTTTGCGCTCAAACGCCAAAACATCCTCCAGCATCTGCAGGGCTGTGCTTCCCTTTCCCTGGAGATTCTTATTCAGCCTGTTTAAGTGACTTGTCATATCCACCATGAAGTAAAATTTTCCCAGCCTCCAATTTTCCGGTGAGAGTTGCGAGCGCATTCATTCATTTGTAAGAAGAAATAAAAGTCACGTCTGTACAGCAACTATCTGTCAGCGATATATAATAAAAATTTAAATTAAGAAATAAAAAATTTTAATTTTCATGGGTGTTTTTTTTTTTTTGTCAAGGCCAAAGAGCCACCACAAGAAGGCTGAATCTTTCAGGCAGGTTGCCGACCCCCAGAATATAAACGGTATATATAGAATATAGACGGTTAGGGTTAGGGGTTTAAGGGTTGGGCTTAGGGTTAGTATTGTCAATCTTTAAGTTCTTAATTTTGGGTAGGTTGCACGATTATGTCACGCATATGCAAATTAGCAACATCTAGCGATCTTGGAGGAGGCTATAGCTTCTGGAAATGGTCGGGGGAGTCCTACAGATATCATTTACACCTGACTGGTCCAGATGTTCACATAGCATTTTGATTGCAATTCTGTCTGTATGCATTTACATTTTCATTAGTACGTGTTCTTCCTGACCCAGACCAGATATTCAGGTACAGAGAAGGAGACAGGGGATTAGGTCTATATGCTCATTTCGCCAACAGAAGTTTAAGAAACACTGATGTATTTAGACTTTAAAAGTGGAGCCTGAACAGTGATGCAGTGTGTGAAAAGTTCAGGTAAACAGATGATCTCTAAAGTGTACAAACTGTTCATTTTGGTGTGTCCACATAGCGTAACAACCCCAGAGTAACAGTGTGTCACTACATTACAAAAAATGAAGATTAACAGTGTCCTCATGTGACTGTCTGGAAGCTTCGTGACTCAACTTCTGCTCGGCTTATTAGACATTGAGTTAATGTCCTCTATACTTCTTTCCCCTCTTTTCCTCTCCTTTCCTCTTAACTCCCCTCCTCCTCAACAGTGATTCCTGTTTTCATGTTCACTCATGAATAAATGAAATGGCTCGTAAATTAGTTATGTTTGACTGACATGTCATTAACGTGGCAGCTCGTCACCACTCAGTAGTCATTATGTGAATGAGCTGAGTGTCATTTAACACAGCGCTGAGTTAATATAGAGGGATAGGGGTTACATCTGATTATACACACCTGCTGTTTTGTAAAGAACACTCGGTGGAATAATCCAGTAGACAGAAAACAAGCTAACGAACAAAGTATCACAGTCTCAGTTCAGTTACATAGCTGAGGTCTGCAAACACAGATGTTTGTCATGAAATCTCATTAAAGAAACATTCCACCATCAATTTCAATCACTTTAATTTCTCTGCATGTGTAGCAGTAATGTAGGTCCAGACTGTATGTAGCCTAGTTTAGCACAAACTGGTTGCGGGTGAAAACAAGAGTGGGAAAACTGCTAATTTTGGTCATTTTCAGACTTCATGAAATAACAGCAAGGCAATTATCAACACTAGGATAATATTAGCATAGTAACATGTTCCTTTTAGAGCATTTTGTTATGTGACATGGTTACTAATGTGAGCTAGCATTAGAAGAGGTGCCCCCACCTCCACCACCCAATTAGCCTCATGACCTGTTTCTGTGCCAGAAAACTGTGTGTAATCGCTAAAAGTACTTTATACATCATTATCATCACAATTTTTTTATGTATGTATGTATGTATGTATATGTGTATATATATTCATCTATTGTTCTCTTTTACCAACTTTATTTAAGTGTGAGATATGTGTGTGAGTGATGACCGAGCTGTTTTAAAATGTTGTTGTATTAACCTCATGTCAGGGTCTGTCATGTGTCTGTTTCCTGTTTTATTTTGACACCCTAGTCTCTGTGCTCACTTCCTGCTCCCCGTGTGATTACCTGTCCCCGCCCTTATGTGTTTCACCTGTGTCTCATTATCCCTTCCCTCCTGTGTGTATATAACCAGTGCTCCCCTGTGTGTCAGTGCCAGATCGTCTTGTCAGTTTTCTGTAAGAGTTCCAGCGTTATTCCTAGTTTAGATTCCCAGTGTTATCGACCCGTTTTGCCTTTTGGATTCCGAGTTTCTGCCTTGAGATTTTGTACTTCTGCGAAGTACTACATCGACAAGAGAATGAGGGATAGGCAGAGAGGCCGTCCCATCAGGGAACCGGACCAGCACGGCTCCCCTCCTCAAGCTTCGGCCTCCAGGAGCAGATCATCTCCCATTGCAGTTCCGGAGCCAATGGAGGTTGGACGTACCCGCCTCACCCCCGCCGAACGTCACCTCAACTGGGCTACCGGTCAGGTAATTGGGTGGAAAACACCATGCTACAAAAACTGTTTCCATGACCCCAACTCTAATCTCTCTACTCAGATTAAGACACAGTCAACGGACTCTCCTGACCTGACGGTTGTCCCAGCCTGTTACCATGACTTACAAGAAATCTTCAGTAAGAGCAGAGCCGCTTCCCTTCCTCCCCATCGTGATTATGATTGTGCTATCGACCTCCTCCCGGGCGCACCCATTCCTAAGGGCCGGTTGTACTCTCTGTCCGCAGCCGAGAGAAAGGCTATGGAGGACTACATTAATGACTCCCTCGCAGCAGGGCTAATTCGGCCCTCCTCCTCTCCAGCTGGGGCAGGGTTCTTCTTCGTACAGAAGAAGGACAAGAGTTTAAGACCATGCATAGACTACTCCCCACTCAATAACATTACCACTAAGAACCGTTACCTCCTCCCACTAATTTCCTCTGTTTTTTATGTCCTCAAGGTTGCCAAAGTGTTCACTAAATTGGATTTGCGGAACGCGTATCACTTAGTACGCATCCGGGAGGGGGATGAATGGAAAACAGCTTTCAATACGCCCATTGGCCACTATGAGTACTTGGTCATGCCCTTTGGGTTGACAAACGCCCCCGCAGTCTTCCAAGCCCTAGTGAACGATGTCCTGAGGGACCTCCTGAATCAAACTGTTTTTGTATATCTTGATGATATCCTTATTTTTTCCCCCGACGAAGAGTCTCATGTTCAGATCGTACGGGAAGTTTTGAAAAGACTGTTAAGAAATGAACTGTTCGTCAAAGCAGAAAAATGTGAATTCCACAGGAAACAAGTGTCCTTTCTGGGGTACGTGATCTCCCATGATCACTTGGAAATGGACCCCGGAAAAGTCCAGGCGGTGGCAGAGTGGCCCACTCCCACCTCCCGAAAAGACGTACAACGTTTTCTCGGATTCGCAAACTTCTATCGCAAGTTCATTAGAAACTTTAGCTCTGTGGCCGCCCCTTTAAGTGCCTTAACCTCTCCCAAGGCTCTTCACCACAGCTCCGGTCCTCACCCTACCCTCAGTCGATCAACAGTTCGTCGTGGAAGTGGATGCCTCCAGCTCCGGATTGGGGGCTGTCTTGTCCCAGAGGTCAGGTACGGATAACAAGATCCACCCCTGTGCTTTCCTTTCCCGAAGGTTATCCCAAGCAGAGAGAAACTATTCGGTGGGGGACCGGGAGCTGTTGGCGGTGAAAGTGGCGCTGCAAGAGTGGAGGCATTGGCTAGAGGGGTCGGCCCAACCATTCCTCGTGTGGACAGACCACCGGAATCTGGAATACCTCAAGAACGCCAAAAGGCTCAATGCCCGTCAAGCCAGGTGGGGACTTTTCTTTTCCCGGTTTAATTTAATTCTGTCATATCGTCCAGGAAGCAAGAACGCAAAGCCCAACGCCTTGTCACGCATCCATGCACCCGAAACAGACTCCTCCGATCCAGAACCCATCCTCCCTGAAACCTGTATCGTGGGAGCCTTCACCTGGAGTGTGGAAGGCAAGGTGATAGAGGCTCTCAGAGCTATTCCAGCACCCCCTGAGACTCCCACGAACAGGTTGTTTGTTCCCCCGTCCCTCCGGGGAGAGGTTATTAAGTGGGCTCATGAAAGTAAGTTCTCCTGTCATCCTGGCACCCGCCGAACCCTCTTCAGAGTGTTGGAGCAGTTCTGGTGGGTTAATGCCAAGGATGACGTGTCAGAATATGTTGCTGCCTGTCCTGTCCCCGACAGAAAAGTTCCAATGCCCCACCGGCTGGCCTCCTTCACCCTCTGCCCGTGCCACAGCGCCCCTGGTCGGACCTCTCAGTGGACTTCGTCACTGGCCTCCCTCCATCCGAAGGCAACACGGTCGTTGACAGATTCTCTAAAATGGTTAAATTCATCCCCTCACCCAAACTGCCATCTGCCAAACAGACCGCTGAACTCTTGCTTCAGAACATTTTCAGAACCTTTGGATTCCCCAGGAACATTCTGTCTGACCGGGGGCCGCAGTTCGTGGCCCAGTTCTGGGAGGCTTTCTACCAGCTGATGGGGGGCCACTAGAGCCTCTCTTCTGGATACCACCCCCAGACCAATGGCCAGACGGAGAGGCTGAACCAGGATTTGGAGACCGGTCTTCGCTGTCTCTCCTGAGACAACCCCTCATTGTGGTCCAGGATGCTGCTGTGGGTGGAATACCCCCTTCCAGGTGGTGTTTGGCTATCAGCCTCCCCTCTTCGCAGCCCTAGAAAAAGAGGTTAAAGTCCCAGCTGCTGCGGTTATGGTCCGCCGATGTCGAGGCATGTGGTCTCGTGCCCGCCGGACTCTTCTCCAGACCTCCGCCGCCTGCAAGAAAATGGCTGACCGCCGTCGCCGCCCCGCCCCAGCATACTGCCCTGGGCAAAGAGTATGGCTCTCCGCCAAAGATCTGCCCATCCACCATCCATCCCGCAAGTTAGCACCCAGGTATGTTGGCCCATATCCGATTTCTAAAATCATTAATGACTCTGCTGTCAAGTTGAAGCTTCCTAGGTGCACCCGCATTCACACCACCTTCCACGTCAGCCGGATCAAACCAGTCAAGGAGAGCCCACTCGTTCCCGCTGCCAGGCCCCTCCCTCCCCCCCGTCTCGTCGATGGTGGGACTGTCTACACCGTCAGGAGGCTGCTGGACGTTCGGCGGCGGGGCCGGGGCCTGCAGTACCTGGTGGACTGGGAGGGCTAAGGGCCGGAGGAACGCTCGTGGGTCATCATCTTGGACATCTTGGACTCTCGCCTCATTGCGGATTTCCACCGACGCAATCCTCAGGGTCCTGGGCCGCCAGGTGTCGGCCGTTGGGGGGGGGGGGGGGGGTACTGTCAGGGTCTGTCATGTGTCTGTCTCCTGTTTTATTTTGACACCCTAATCTCTGTGCTCACTTCCTGCTACCCGTGTGATTACCTGTCCCCGCCCTTATGTGTTTCACCTGTGTCTCGTTATCCCTTCCCTCCTGTGTGTGTATATAACCAGTGCTCCCCTGTGTGTCAGTGCCAGATCGTCTTGTCAGTTTTCTGTAAGAGCTCCAGCGTTATTCCTAGTTTAGATTCCCAGTGTTATCGACCCGTTTTGCCTTTTGGATTCCGAGTTTCTGCCTTGAGATCGTGTACTTCTGCCCTGTGATATTGGACTTCCTGGTTTCCGACTCTTGGACTGAATAAATTACTTGAACTGATTCTGCCTGCCTGCATTTGTGTCCGCCAGTCTCTGTGTTCTGATACCTCAATGCAATGACAATAAAGACAATTCAGTTCAATCAATTCAATTTTACTTAAATATTTTTTGAAAGCATTGTATTCTCTGTCCTCTCCTTATTAAGATGTAGAACTAGTAATGTAATCCTTGGTGGAAGGTAGATGAGCTCAGCTGGTAGTCTTTTAAAGCAATGGTTCGGCGTAATTTCGACCTAGCGTCATATGCACCAAGACCCTATTTGTACTACTGTAGAAGTTTGATAACAATCCAGGCATTATTAGTGGGGTAATTTATGAGATACACTGGTGGTCCTGTTAGCGCCTGTACTAAGCCATTCGGCTGATGGCTCTAACATTATTTTGCGACCAAATGAAAAAAAAAAGGACTGAGGCGCTGATTAGATAGACCTCATGGTGCATAGGTCGAAATTTCGCCGAACCATCGCTTTAAGTCTTTGCTTTAAAGATAGTTTCAGGACTAGTCTTTGCCCCAAGCTAGTCCTGAAACTATCTTTAATCTATGAAACATATATCCACCAAGACAGAGAACAAGAGGAGCTACACAAATGTTGGACTTCTGCCTCCAAATGTGCTTCAGACATTTTGATGGCAGCAGGCCACAGTGCAGATGAATCACATAGAAGAATATTAACCAAACTGTATGTGAGGAAATGAAGAACCAACAGTAACAACTACACACTTACATCAGAGTTGAACCTCAACTGGCAGACATTACAGGAGATGACCTGTTTCTTCTTGGGCACCATGGTAACGCCAAAGGTGTGGTTGATGACAGCCTTTTGCACTGGGTCCATCTGCCAAAGATAGGTCAGAGGTCACCAACTGGCTTGGGATTGATTGAACAGCGATGGTCTTTTTTATCACAGTTAGTCTACACTGCCTGCAGCTACAATATGAAGTCCCTGGTACAGTCACTTACACACTCACACACACATACCGTGTTGAAGTTTGGGAAAAGTCCAACCGGCGACGTTGTCTCAACAGGAAATGACAAGAACGGTTTCATCATCACTGAGGGACCGCTGGTGCCTATCAGCCCCGGCAACGCACTGCCCACTGTACCACACACACTTCCTGGAAGTAGAGAGACATCAGGTTTGAATAATTGATTTCTAATAACTGAGCTGAGGACACTATGATTGATGTAAGTGCTAATTAGTTCCTGGAGATAATTGGTGGTCAAGTCAATATTAAACAAAATATATACAACGTTCTTTCAAAATGTCTGAACGTAAAGACGACACCTGTGTTGTCTTTATGTGTGTGTGCTTTTGGAAACTTGATGTCAGAAAAAACTGTTAAAAGTGTAACTTTACCCCTTGGTCTGGGCCTAACTCCACCCACTGCATAGGTCTAGATAGTTTTAGCTTCAGGAGATAAGAGCAGCTAACAAGCTAACAGCAGCAGAGGCCAGAGCTCCAGTTACACTGTGGACAGGTTCAGTATGTTAACAGCAGCTTACAGAGAGCTTAAGCATCTCCTCTTATCCAAGCCAGCCTTCCTCAATTTTTCATTTCTGTCTTTGTAGAAGAAAGATGCTTGAGCTTTCTGTAAATATATATATATATATATATATATATATGTGTATATATATATATGTATATATATATATATATATATATATATATATATATATATATGAAAAAAACTCTGATCAGTCTGAATCAGTGATGCCCAATCTGTGTTCTCTTTATTGTGAATATACTGGATATTATATTTTCTTCAGGCCTCTATAAATTATTCAAATGAGACAAGGAAAAACAAAATCTCTCTCTGGTTGACCTGAGATAAATCATCTGCAACCAGTGATGATGGGTCAAAAGTTGTTTATTGCTTTATTTTGAAGGTTGAAAGGGTTGAATTTAGCCCCTTTCTTCTCTTTATTAAGATGTAATATTTTGTCAGGAAAGAAAGTAACCATATGGATTCCCAGTATGTGGTCAGTTTATCCAAATAGGGGTGGCCGTGTCTCAGGAGATAGAGCGCTCGTCCATCAATTGGAAGATCTATGGTTCGATTCCTTGGGCAAGATTTTTAACCTTGTATTGCTCCTGATGGCTGCGCCAACGGTGTTGCTCGTAATTATGGTCTATACGCTATGACATGAACATGGAATTAACCTAAAACCTAATTGTAATCAGTTATCTAAAACCATTGGAGCAGTAAGTCAGTCAAATGGGTCAGTAGAGATGCTCCATTAGCTTGAACCTCAACAAAGACATTGCTAGGTGACGCAGACATTTCTTGGCATAGTCTCAGAGGAACAAACGGAGTCACTCTGGTCATTTACGTTGTTGTAACCTGGAGACTTCAGCAACTGATCGGCTTTATAGTAACAACTTGAAGAACATATGGAGCTGCAGCAGCCAGAGGCAGAGAGAGATAATGATACAGAGAGAAAAAGAGAGAGAAGGTGAATAAGTGGCTGACTTAATGAGTGCATGTGTCAAGTTGCTGCAGGGCTAGTAAGAGCTGCTGTGTACATCTTAACTTTCCATTTAAAGAGGCAGACAGTGGGTAAGTGCATTCACCAAATCAAGGTTCTTACACATCACACGATATATTTATTACAAAATAAAATATCCTTACTACAATCTGAACCATTACATACAATGTACATTTAAAAGTCACCAAGGGTATCAACATATATTTTTGTGTAATTCATGTGTGTAATGGCCTGAAGAAGAGTGGTGAGGCCTCTGAGGTCTTAATCCAAATTTAAACACGCTTCTGGCTACGTTTGTACCCAGTGATATTTGAAGAGGTGTTACACATATCCTACAGTACATACACAGCATACAAAAAACACAAGGAAGAGATCTGGTGAAGGACTGTATCTTGTCCGTTTGTGTACATTTATAGTCGCAGCATGTAAAAGCCCTGCAGTGAATTCTTTCGTAATAACAGTGTGTGGGTGGAAACACTGAGATCGACTGAATCAGCCCTGACAGAGGGGGAGGGTGATGAGGAGGAGGAGGAGGAGGAGGAGGAGGAGGAGGAACGAGAGAGGATGAGGACGAAAAGTTTTATCTTGTTGGTTTTGTCTATCTGCCCAGCTAAACTTATGTAAACCCATTTTAAATGCAATATAAGCCAGTCTAAGTGATTCTGAATGCCTTATAAATCATTCACACCCATTCTATAAGCACTATAACCCTTTCTAACACATGCTAAATGCACAATTACTCATTGCAAATACACTAAAACCCCTTGAAACCCATTGTGAATGCCATATAATTGATTCCAACCCATTATAAATGAACCATAACTCCTTGTAACATGTTGAACATGTGCTATAATCTAATTGTAACACATCCAGAAGGTCTTATACTTCATTCCAACTGGCGTGCATGCACTTTAACCCATTCTAAATGTACTGCTGATGATTATTAAGACAGTTTCAAATGTGATCTCAATAAAATGGATTGAAAGGTTGGGTTTCAGAGCTGACATGTGGCAAGCTGTGGATTAGCTGTGTGCCATGCTGCTGCTCTCTCAGTTTATCTTCAGATAGCAAAGCTGTGAGTCAGTTTCTGTATTTATCACCTCAGCTCATTATTAAGTTCAGAACATCATGACACAACATAGTGTTGTAATAAAACACATGTAGCCTGACACACAACAACTCAGATCACTGTCTGGATTGGCTGTTATTAGCTGGGAGATTATTCATAATAGTAAATACAGATTAGTGTCTATTTTTAAGGACAGTGTAATGTGTCAAGAGGACATGCCAAAATAAAAGCTTCCCCTTCCACGGTTCAGTCACCGTGAAGATTAATGTCTGTAAACATAATCTGAACTCCTGCTTACAACTAAAAGGTATTTTACACTCACAGTGACGCAGAAGTAACAATGGAAGTAACAATTAAATCACATTTAGTGGTTAGTGGTAGTTTCCAAAGTCCAGTTGACAGTTTGTATCAACATGTATCAATTTGTGAGTATCTGTCTCGTGTTAAGAACTGAATTGTGGGAGAGAAACCACAACCAACTTTAGAGAGGCTACTGAGACCATCTCAAATATAGCCTGAACCACCATGCAAAACACCCTCATACAACAAAAGAACCAAATGAACCTCATCAAGGACCACTGAAACCACTTCAAGAACATCTATACATCCAGTAGAACCAAAATTAAAAGCTCCTTAAATTCATCATCACTCTTATCTCCAGAGCTGTCTCACCACTACTCATTACGTTTGAAATAAACTCGTTTGTACGATATTCTGTCCAACCATTCCTGAGGCAGGAAGTGTTTGTAGTTATTCTTAACAGCCACAGATAGTGGCAGATAGTGGCAAACGCATTCGGACAATTTTTCCTCGAAGGTATTTATAGTGTTGCACTTTTGCACGTATGAAAATTGCCAGAAAGAGAGCTTGAGAAAGAGCAGTTCAAATCCTGTATGCTTTCGCACCTCTTCACACTTAGAGAATCACTGCATGATATGGACATGCTTGTTGGATTTGTTGGATGCATCCTCCAATTCCAAAATCATAAAGGTGAAGAAGGGAGTTTTAGATTCTGTTTGACTATCCATCAAAGCACAAACAAGCACTGTGACTTACAACATCTTCAAAGATCACTGATGAATCATTTGAAATACCTTCTAAAGTAATCTCCTGAACCTTCCTGAGGAACGTCTCACGAAACACAAGAACCAATCAAACTTCATTAAGGACACTGGAACCGACACCTAAAACATCTACAGGGACCACAGGAGCTTCCCTGGAAACTTACTCAAAGACATATTTTACATTCCAGATGGGAATAGCCCTTGCATGTTTAATTGTGGAACAAGGGAACCCTTACAATCCTAAAGGGCCTTTTAAACATCCTTGACAACAACTAGAATCTGTTGAGGGACTTAAACCACCTCGAGCACCACTAGAACATCCTGAAGGATTATTCAAGCCGTCTCAATGACCGGTTAAGCCTTCCAAAACTATGTCTCCAGTCTCAAAAGGTCAGACAGTGCTGTCTTGGTACTGTCTGACCTTTTTTTCCAGTCAGTGTTTTAGTGTCCATTAACACCACCACACTCAAACATCCTGTGATTTTACACTGTATGCTAGTATTTTTATCTGCCCTTCATTTAGCAAGGAATGTGAACATACGACAGGCTTGGTTATATCAGTATCAGCATGAATTGGAGAGATCTTTCTGTGTGTGTGTGTGTGTGTGTGTGTGTGTGTGTATGTGTTGTAACCAGATCTCAGGGGACAGAAGGACAGAATTAAGACGACTCTGTCACCACACTATTCATCACACACTATTCATCACACACACACACACACACACACACACACACACACACACACACACACACACACACACACACACACACACACACACACACACACACACAGCTAGCCTTCTCTCTTTCAGTAAGTTGCTGTTCTAAGAAGCTGCTATAAATACTGATACACATCTGCGGGCTGCATTCTCACTGAAACAATCTGTAAACCAGTATGAAAACCATCCAACAACTTAGAGCGAGCCAGTCAGTTTTATTTCAGGCTGTCAGTCATTAGTGAAGATTTGTGAAAGGCAGTGTTTGCTGTAAACAAACTCAAACAAAAGTCTTACTTTACTGACATTGGACACTGGAATGGACCTGTTTGCACCAGTTTATAGTAAACTGAGCTTTTAGAACTGAATCTGACTGGTTTAAACTGGTCTGATACTGGAATGAAGTGGTTTAGGATCAGTCTGATTTACTGGTTCCACCCATATTAAATCTGATCTTATGGCATGGCCACACCAGAAATTTCAGCCAGGGTGCTTTGAGGAGCTTGTTGAAATATTGACTACTGACAGGACTGCCAAGCTAACAGCTAATACTTGAACTAGGCAGTTGCTCGTTCCACCCTTTCTATACTGAGGCATTGACTTCCCATGGAATTTTTATTCTCAGGATTGTATATCAGCTCATTCAATTAACAGTTACTGAAAAGGGAAAGAAGCTATATGAGCCATTGCTTACTAGTTAGCTCAGCCGCTAACAGAACAATATGTTTATACAACTCATTCAAAGTCAGTTTTCTGGCTTCTAAAACTGTATTTAAAAGAAAAAAAATAGTCACCACTATGTGAGCTGTTTAAAGCACTGAACTAAGCAAGAAAATTACCGTATTGCACAAAACATATACTGAGTCAGCTTGCAAACAACTGAGAGGTGAAGTCAGTGTTTCTCTGAATAAAGATCACCAAATCGAGTCAGAAACAAATTGGTAAATGACGGGTTTGTTTTTTCTTTGTCCATATGGTTTTGTCAAATTTAGGGTTTAAAATGTGAAAATAAATATGAATAACTTGCGCACTCAGCATAACATTTCTGCTTTTAATCCATTTTGAGAGAATATATTAGAGGGTTATGGTAAAAATGTCTAAGTGGTGTAACCAAATAATTCAACTTGCTTAAAAACAGTAAATTCTCAATAAAACACCATATCAACTAGTTTGGCATGATCTTACATTATAACTTTTATATTAAATAAAGCTAATGGAATACTATTGTTCTAAATATTACATTTAATCTGGGGACTCATGGAGATCTGGAAACATTTACATTTTTAAATGAAGTCATTATTAGTATAAGTCCACTTAAATACACTGTAGGTGATAAAATATTTATTTATCATTCTTTTGTGGTTACACCATTTGACAGTTTGAGGAGCATGCAGTCTTATTTTGGTAAGAAATGGTGCAAATGTCTTTTCAAATGATATAAAACCAACAAAATACTAAATGTACATTTTAACAAAACTGATGCTGCTATTATTATCTATTTTTTTTTTATTTTTTTTTTACATATTTTTGAATTGCTCATCTTGCCAACCCTTATTTGTCACTGAACTGAATGCAACTTCTGTATGATAATGTTTTCAATAATCATATTATATTCAACATCATGACATCAGCCACACATTATGTTCCTTAATACGTGGGAGGTATGCATTCATACCTTAACTTTTTGTAAGTTAACTCCTAAAGTATTTCCTGATCTTAATTAGTGTCAAAGATCTGCATGTGTACTGTTGTATTTAATAAAAGATTTTAACTTATGTTTGAATCAATAACATTTAGGGAATGTGGAACTTAACAGTTCATTCTTAGGAAGTGAATGTTAGTAAAGGTCTACCAGGGACTCCAGTCTTTTAACTGCAGTGTGAATGCTAGAACACTAATTAGTTTCATTTAAAACTGCTCTTCTCTAACATCAGGCAAACAGGCTGCATCCTTAACTGTCACACTGCTAATAATTCAGCCTGTATCTCCAATTTTAGAAAGGAAGTGCTGCAGGCGGAGCAGAGGAGATGGAGAAGGAGACCGAGTGAGAGACTTTAGAGAAGCAGAGGATGACAAAAGTGACACACAGCTAATAAGCTATGATAGTTTTCTCACTCCAGCTTTCTGCTCCCAGTCAAAATGGCTTTCTATTGGTCAGTTGAGCAAATTGGCCTGTCAAAGTTGGCCAAACATGAACTTGACGCAAATCCTTGAGGATTTACTTCGCAGCCGCCAGCAAATCCACATATTACTGCGATTCAATTGTAATGAAGCAGCAAAATGACCATTTAGCAGTTCAGAGCGCTGAAAGTGATCTTAGCTTCTGATGCAGAGTTTGCTGACATCAGCACGCAGTGAGATTAAATGGCCTATAAATCTATTCTAAACCCTTTCTAATTCTTATCGTTCAGCAGTCAGATTTATGATTTTGGCTGCACACAGAGTTATCACTGGTATTCACACCTCTCTCTCTCTCTCTCTCTCTCTCTCTCTCTCTCTCTCTCTCTTTCTCACAAACACACACGCATATAGTCAGTTCTGTTTGGAAGCTCATATGATGAAATCTCACACAGTGTTCTGCGGTACTGCTGACCTCATGTAACTGATCTGACTTGTGGGGTTCTGTGTTATCTGTTAAAAACCACCGCTCATAATGTGGCCAGTGGGTGTAGTTACTAAGAAGGCTAAGGAGGCTAAGAATGGCTGATATTTAATCACTCACAACACTTTAACATGTAAAAACAAGTGAGGCTGATTAAGTCGCATGGTTGTGCCCAAACAGACAGGAAGAAAACATCTCTGGTGTCTCCAGCATGTGAAAAACCTTTGTAAAAGTTGGAGTGACGAAGACAGAAGATACATTAAAAGAATAAAAGGCAATGTTTTAATGAAATGAAATGTTCATCTTGAGAAGTAAAAGACAGTGTGGTGCTGGAGATAAACACACACACACACACACACACACACACACACACACAGTACCACGTAGTTGTAATTAAAATAAAGCTAACACATAGCAACCGGCTGGCCAATAACACCTCATCTTTCAACTCTGTGTGTGTGTGTGTGTGTGTGTGTGTGTGTGTGTGTGTGAGCTGAATCAGATATCTAAGTTTCTCAGTCTATTCAGCGTGTTTCTGTATGACTGACACACTGTACGTCTTGCAGCAGGCATGAAGTAAGTTAGTCAGTGTGGGTGTTGTATTGTTACAGTGTATATCAGTGTCTTGGAAGCCCATTTGGGCTGGGCACTTCTGGTGCATGACACGTTAATAGAAAAAAAATCAATCAAAGTTACAGTGTATATGTAAGCCATAATATACTCAGCAGAGGAAACACAAGGTATCATATCATATCATAATATACCACAATAAATCAAATTTGACTTGGTGTCTTCTAGTCAACTGTGCAGCTTTTGTCCTCCTGGGTCAAAATTGACCTGGTCTGGTTTGACTGATAATAAAGTATACAATATCAATTATGACCAAATCCTGTGTTAGAACTTTCAAGGCAATTCCAACTTATTACTACAAGTTTTACACATATTTTTTTTAGAAAATGTGTTCAATGGGCCTAATTTAATTTTTTTATTAACTCCTGGGTCAAAATGGACCTGAGGACAACAGGAAGGCTAGATGAGGACAGTTTTAGTGAGCTTTACTATAGGCCTCTACCACAGCACACATTAAGCCATTGACAATGTATTTCCATTTTTTATGCACAAACTGAAAATACAAGTGAAAACAGTTGTAAAACAGGCTTCCTGTCACGCTGTCATTAGTGCAACACTTGAATATAACTGAGCCATCGTTAACGGTATTAGTAACACCT
This sequence comes from Scomber japonicus, assembly GCF_027409825.1. NCBI lineage: Eukaryota > Metazoa > Chordata > Actinopteri > Scombriformes > Scombridae > Scomber > Scomber japonicus. Next base: position 29,912,472 of record NC_070588.1, read on the forward strand.
GTGCTTTTCCTACTGTGACAAGTCTGTGATTACTGTCTGCTGTAAAAAAGATCACTGATGTGGCCTCTGAAACACAATCTATACATTTCTATTAAACAAACTTCTACAAACCTCCAGTAACATAAATCCAGAATCATGGAGAGAATATGAAAAGCTGCTCTAAGTAACAGTGTTTGACATCACACAAAGAGACATAAGGCATTATTTTCTAGAGCAGATTTCTGAAACATGTCACCAGTTCAAAAATCAGGTTCTCATTAAGTCATGTGGACTGATGGGCAACTCATTCATTGGACAGTTCTGCTGATGTCATCATGCATCATCATTGGCTAAATCAAGCCTCATACAGAGACATGCTTCACCTTCCTGAACTTAATGTATTTATTTATCTTCACATAGAAATAAGAGATTATTAATTGCCCTCAAATTAAATAATGAAGACGAAGTAGAAATCGGTCTTGTACTGTTATATCACAGGAGGATATAGTTGCTGTGTGTGGTGTGCCCTTGACATTTTAAGTACAAGCTAAAATGCACAGATCACTTCTCACTTTCTAATGTGTCAGAGAGCACCGCCCCTTCACATACTGATACACACATATTCCATATACTGTCAACAATCAGCAGGTTCTTACAGTCAATCATACTTAATCACACTTTTGCAATACATGTCAGGTAATTATTCACTAGGCTTTAATCTGTAATGGTAATTAGAAGTAATTACTGTGATAAAGGTACAGCACCATACAGTAATTTAGCCTTAAAATATTGTAGTTTTACAGTAATTTTGTGGTTAATGTGAAAACACAATACGTTGCTGTGATAATACTGTGAATTGTTGTGAATTTACAGTAATTTCAGACAGTATCATATTGTAATTTTACATATAAATATTGTATTTTCACAGTAATATTCTGTCTGGTTTGCTGTAGAAACGCATTAATACATTACTGTGATTTTCATGTAAATTACTGAAAAATAATTACAGTATACCACTGTCATTTACAATAATACTTTTTACAGTGTAGTAACATGTTATTTAATGATAGAGATCAAGTATTCATATGATCAGCAGGTCAATTCTATGGTAGTTTTAGGGTTCAATGTTTATATTCATGCAAAAATCTCATCTTCTGCTTTGCTTTCATACCACAAACAAACCACAGCTGTCTAATTGGAAGCAGACTGAGAAGTTCCACTGACAGCTTTCACATCAGTCTAAGTGTGATTTTAACTATTTCTAACTTTGAGATCTCACATGCAGGGAAATGCAGTTTAAAGTCCATTAAAATGAAACCTCCTCTCCAGTGCAGCATGTTATTCACCAAACCTTTACTGCTGTCTGTGTTTGAGGCTATTTCTGATTTCCAGTTCACTGATATACTGTCCATTGATCATTTAGACAATTATCATCAATTAAAAAAAATTATTTCATACCATATTTCCACTCATACAGTACAAACATTTCCCAAAGAGAAATGTAAATGACATATTACAACTATCTTTTCAGAATATTCTCTAGAAAATACAATCAAAGCAATTTGTTTTTTAATACTCACATTTCATCCATCCATCAATATTTGATAGTGTTGCAATGAATCTTTAGATGGGCCAGTGAAGTGAAGAACTTATTTACTTCAACGCCACTAAAACCAGTGAGTTCAATGCAATAATATAGCTTTACTGTATGATAAGCACATGTACATGTAAACTGAGGCTGACTTCAAATCTGAAGGTCTGTTCTATAAACCCAAATCAACTACTCCTTTTGTAGAGCTCAGTTTCAAGGATCTATTCAAAAATCCCTTAAAGTTCCCACCATTACTTCTCTTCCCCAGTTAGTCATTTGAAATGTATTTGGTTATTTTGCAGTTCCATTTAGTTGGTGTTTTACACTTCTAAGCAGTCAGCATTTTTCATGCAGTAGCATCAGTACATGTCTGTATCATTTAGCTCCGTTCTCCATTATATTCAGTGCTGATGAGGTTTCCTAGTGTGCTCAGTGTGAGGTCATAGTGACCTGGCTCCCCATCTTGCTTTTCTAGGTCACCATTTTTTCTCAAGCTCTCACAAAGTATATGAAAAAATAAAAAGAGCTTAAGTCTTTTAATGATTTAATATCTTAAGGATGAATATACTAGTTATATAGTAAATGATTATATGTCTCAATCAAATAACCCATAATAACCAAAACTAAAGATCAGAGTTAGTTGAATAGCTCATGCTGTATTGGAGAAGAATTGTGTGACGTGTTTCAGTTTTCAACTAACCAGCTACCAACCAATCAGAAAGGAGTATTGACTACAGTATTAACATCAGTATATTATCAACCGGACTGCTTCATTATGACATCATCCGACTCGGCAGAGGAAATAAGAACATGTAGTGCTGTTAATCAGACTGTAAAGTGATTAGAACCGATGGAGTTAAAGAAAAACCCACAGCAGCACATTTTGCCACACACAGACAGGAAGTGACGGAGGTTGAGGTTGAGGTTGAGGACGATGATTTATTCATTTTAATTACAGGTCCCTACCTGATTCGAACGTCTTCATCCAAATTTTTCTTTTTTTTTTTGTTTTTGTTTTGTCTTTTCAAATGTTTCTTCACGTTCTGTCTATTCTACTGTAATCATCATCTACTGTACTCTGCCGCTCTCTGTCCGTCCGTGTTGCTCTGCTCTCGCCGTTTATGAACCAAAGAGAAACAGCCAAACAAACTCACTGCTCACTTTGTACGTGCATGTGCGTGCGCGTGAGTGAGTGAGAGCGAGAGAGAGAGAGAGGAAGAGAGAGAGAGAGTTTGTATCAGGTGACTGAAGCAAGAGAGGCATGTGTCATTGCTATTTGAACCGTTGAACCCTCAGTGCCAGGTGTGTATTTTTGTGTATGTGTGTGTGTATGTATGTGTGTTACTTCTTAATCCCCTGCTGCCATTTCCTCCCGAGAGGAGAAACTCTATCTCTTGGGACGAGAGAGAGAAAGAGACAGAGAAACATACAGAGAAAGAGAAGAAGACAGAGAGAGAGAGAGAAAAGTCGACCACACACTGCTTACAGATTATATTGAAGGATTAAAGACTACATTACTCAACTGCAGTCAATGCTTTATATGTATGTATGTGTGTGCACGTGCGTGGGTGTGTGTGTGCACGCGCGTGGGTGTGTGTGTGTATGAGCGTGTGTGTGATGAGATCAGAGAGCAGTTGTTGGTTGGTTCACACAGTCTCCTGTTACACAGAGGACTGTGTGTGTGTGTGTGTGTGTGTGTGTGTGTGTGTGTGTGTGTGTGTGTGTGTGTGGTCCACAGATAATATAATACACATTAAAAATAAATAGCAAAGTGAGACATCAGATGTTTGAGTTGTTCACTGGTGGCAGGAAGTAACCTCAGTGTAACTGACCTGCAGCACAGGCATCATCAGTATGCCTCAAACAAAGCACTCATCAGGTGGTCAAACTGCATCTGAAACATGCTCTCATCCCCCAACACCTTTCACATGTCAGCTTAGCAATTATTTATTCAGTCATTTTAGTCATTTTCCAAACGCATCGATCAATGTCCACTTTACACCGTCATTGGCCAAGTTTGTGGTGTTCAGAAAGTTCAAGCTAGGCCTGTCACAATAACTACTAGAAATAATCGCGAAAAACAATATTATTGTTACTTGAAGATCATTTTATACCACTCATATAATGATAATATAATAATAAATTAATGTGTCTAATAGCTACTGATAACACAGTAAATCATCTTTATTCATTAGTATATCAACTCAACTTTGTTAGCCAAGATCAGTATCAGGAAGAATTGTGTTAACTGTTCATTATAGGACATATTCCAAAAAATATAAAACATGTTGGGGTAAGACATGTTGATAGGATTGACATGTTGATAGGACAGCTTAGGCCTGTCACTACTATAGTTGGATGGTATATTGTTTCAGAAATGGAGGCAGGGCTAAAGGGACAGCGATGTCGAATTGCCTTGAAATATTGTACACATGATTCTGGTCAACAGGGGATTAACCCTACTGATTTTTCCTCTAGCACCATCATGAAGTTGACATTCATGGGTCAGTTGCCATGAAATTGCTTAAACATGTTCAAGGTTCCTAGAAGATAAATTCTATGCTAACTTTGTTTTCCCCTGCTTCCAGTCTTTATGCTAAGCTATGCTCATCATGTCCTGGCTCCAGCACCACACTTAACAGTGTCGTGTATCATTGAGTCTCATTGACAGTATGGATGTTATAGATGTGTACTTTTTGTTACTGAAGTATTATAGTATAGAAATATAATATCCAAGTTCACTGTTACGCAGACGATAACCAGTTCTATGTCCCATCAGTCAACATAACTTGTATCTTGTCCTGCCCAGAAATTAAATGGTGGATGTCACAGAACTTCCTCAAGCTTAATGACATCTTATTGGCTCTCCTCCCTGCTCTACCACTCCCATGCACTCAACTCTCCACTGTCTGTTCTCTAATGTGAAGAAAACTACTAGAAATCTGGGCGTCATCTTTGACTTCAATCTTGCATTTGCCAGCTGCTGCTTGGGTCTTGACTAATTCTAGAAAAAGCTTCTCTCCATTCGTTACCTGTGAGTTTTACAATTTATTTTAATGACAATGTTCAAAGCCTCACAGGTTTACACTCCTAGCTATATTATGGACTTACTGGTACCGATAAGCCTCATCGCCTGAGATCCTCAGACAAGAGTGTTCTACTTGTTCCACCTTCCTGTCTTGACTGCCTGTATTTTTATGGAGAGCACTTGTAACATTGTTTTGTGCTATATAAATGAAGGTATTAGTAAGTAAATATGAATTTATAAAGTTAGTATGTATTATTTCTAAAAAATATAGAACTTGGAATAAAGAAATTGTCCATCAGCTCCATTATTATGCTACTTTTTACCCACTAAAAGATGGCCCACAGTGACATATTCCCCCACTGGCTTCCCACTGCAGAGCATCCAGCAGCTGAAATGACTGCAGCTGGAGACGAAGCCTGGAAGAACGTGAGATATTAATACTCCAGTGATCCTACTGGGAGGAGAATCTGTCTTACTACCTTCATCTGCATCTTAAACATTACTTATCCAAAGAGAGGGAGGGAGCGCGATAGAGCGACATAGACGGAGCGCATTTTTGCTGACAGCAGCATTAGACATCATGCTGCATTATTATTATGCAGAGAAACACACACATTAGCATAACAAGACTGTGTGTGTGTGTGTGTGTGTGTGTGTGTGTGTGTGTGTGTGTGTGTGTGTATGTGTGTGTGTGTGTGTGTGTGTGTAAGTAGGTCACGTTCAGATCCTTCTTCATCCAAAATAACACACACATACATATACACACACACACACACACACACACACACACACACACACACACACACACACACACACACACACACGGCGTACCAGTCAGGAATATGAAAGCAGACAGGGGAGCTAAAGTGTGAGGGTCTCTGAAGGAAACAGTAAGAAACAAACAGAAAGTGCACAGTACAGCGTAATCACCTGCAGTTGAACTTCCCTTACAAATCAAATTAAGATTGTAGGAACAAGTGTTGAACAAAACAAACAGCATACTAATAACTTAGCTAATCTTCAAGCTGCAGCACTAGTGGAGCTGAGAATGAAATGCAAGTCCTGAGGAAAAATCCACACTGGAGACTTCTTTAAATACTAGAATTTATAATATAATGTTTAACATACTGGGCAGAGCAGAAATAATGGAAGCACCACAAGATGAAAAAGCAGCTTATCTGTCACTTTTGTCAAAAATGAATCTAAGAGTAATTTTCATTTTTTTGGCAGCACCTGTGATGCGAACTTCAATATCTTTGTGTTAAAGGCTGATAAAGAGATAACAGAGACTATAGAATAGAATAGAATGGAATAGAATAGAATATAATAGATGCTTTATTGTCATTGCACTGATAAAGCAATACAATAAAACTGCATTCCATATAGCAGCAAAATTGTGTCCTAAAGTGTCCTAAAATACACAATTGCCTTAAAAATACTCATAATAAATAATTATTGTCATATAAAATAGTCAATCAATAATTCAGTTCTAGAAAAACAGAGAATATGCATCAGTTCATTTGTATTTCTTAAGAACTCTTTTGGTTTCATGTGAGTGTGTTTGCTTCTCAGGTTTAAACTGCAGGAATAAAACCAGACACACACTGGACAGGGGAATGCATTGTGTGTGTGTGTGTGTGTGTGTGTGTGTGTGTGTGTGTGTGTGTGTGTGTGTGTGTGTGTGTGTGTGACAGAGAGAGAGAGACACACACACACACACACACACACACACACACAAACACTGCACTGTGTTGGTGATGAGCAGCAGTGTGTGGGTAATCACAGAAGTCACGCTAGATATAATAAGAGGAATGTCATGCAGAGAGACAATAGTAACAGACTCAGTGGAGCGTTCGCTTTTATTTTCCTTCAAAACAGAGAAACACTTTCTTCCAGGAATCTTCTAGAGCTTCTCTGTATTTGATCCACAGTCTTAATGTTTATTTAGCTATATTCTTTTAAAAGGTCCTCTTCTGTACAAGTAGGGGCAGTCCTATCCAGGTCGAGCGTACTAAAGAAGCTCATCACTTATGAGTGAGCAAATAGAGCAAGAGAAACTGCAGTGTGGCGTAGTGAGTAAAGCAGACGGTTTAAAGCCAAATTCTCTGTTTTTCTGACCGTCCATCCGCCTGCTTTATGCACATTTTTAGTGTGTACAAAAAAATTTGAAAATGCCAGAAACTTTAAAAGTTGTTGTAGTAGGAGGATGAAGACTGATGGAGACTAATTTTTAGTCTTGGATAGAGCTGGGTA